>NW_019154087.1:50229575-50284319 GCF_002288905.1 Enhydra lutris kenyoni | reverse complement strand
AGGAGGAAGCAGGCTCCCTGCCAAGCAGAGAGCCTGATGCAGGACTCGATCCCAGGACCCTGAGATCATGACCTGAGCCGAAGGCAGAGGCCTAACCCACTGAGCCATCCAGGCGCCCAGATTATGAATTCTTGATCTCCAACTCCATGCATGGAATCTGTGAGATGATAGGTACCAGATACGTGTTTTATGTTTTTAAACAAATTAAATGTAAAATTGTGGAAGACACTATTGCTTTTCAGTTTAAAAAATTGCCCACAAGATACTTCCTTCTTCTAAACTTTTTGAAAACAGTTTCTTTTCAGATCATGATTCAGAAAATACTTACCTATTTATTACTGCCTCTGAGGTATGTAACTTTGGTCTAAGCACTCAGTAAAAGCTTATTCAGTTAATCTGTGGCCTTTATTTCACCTCCATAGTTGAGGTATTGGGAAAGATATAGAAATTTTCTCCCATACACTCATTCACACTCTAAAAGTAATGATCTACAGTGCATAAAATTTAGAAAACATAGAAAAGTACGAAGATGAATATAATAATGTGTCCATAGATAGACAGAAATAGCTATGGTTAGGGATGCTTAACTGGCTCAGTCGGTGGAGCATGAGAGGCTTTGTCTCAGAGTTGTGAGTTTGAGCCTCATGTTGGGAGTAGAGATTACTTAAAAAAAATAATAATGTAAGATCTCTTTTTAAAAAAAATAGCTCCAGTTAACATGTTTGTGATTTTTCTTCCTTCCTTCCTTCTTTTTTGTCTTTCTTATTCATTTGTTTGACAAGAATTTTTGTTTCAGGATCTATTGATTCCCCCAGGTTGATAATTCAACATACATCATTGTTTTTCATAAATCATTAATTTTGCATAAATTCATCAGTTCATGTATTTAGTCAACAGTCATCCAGTATTCCAATCAGGTTCTAGCCAGTGGTCCTCAAGTGTGTGTTGCCCAAGATATACTTTAGAACTCTGCTTAAAACAGTGATTTGTCTGTATTTGGCTTCTAGCTGTCCCCCCACCACTGCTTCAAATCTCTCTAAAATGAGAGCAAAGGAATTAAAAAAGGCATTAGCTTACAAGGAACAATGGTAAGAGGAGGGTGAGATAATGATTACAGATTTTAATAAGTGTTTGGCCAAAGATAAGTGTTTGGTAGATGGAAAGTGGATGGAGTAGTAGTAATT
This sequence comes from Enhydra lutris kenyoni, assembly GCF_002288905.1. Taxonomy (NCBI): domain Eukaryota; kingdom Metazoa; phylum Chordata; class Mammalia; order Carnivora; family Mustelidae; genus Enhydra; species Enhydra lutris. Next base: position 50,283,135 of record NW_019154087.1, on the reverse strand, counting down.
AATTGAACAGGGAGGAAGAATTCAAAACCTAAGAATGAAGATGGGGGCCAGTTTCCTTCAGAAGATCTGTAAAGCCTCAGCATTTGGGACCTGCAAAGTCCCTGAAGGGGAGGTCAGGTACAGGCTGAAAATAGGAGGGATAGGTTAAAGTCTACATATGAAATAGACCCCCAGGTTCCTTTCTATACTTACCCTGCCCAGGCAGACAACTTTTGGTCAGTGGCTCAGAAAAGGGGCATTAAGTGAATGCTCAGTTCCCAGAGAAAAAGAATGATGATAGAGAAACAGAAAAAAACTCTCCAGACATTTACAATTGGGGAGCCCAATAAAAAGCTGGTTCATTACTAGAGCAAATACTTGTGAATTTCCCAGATCAGTACTCTACACAGGGAATTCTCATAAAATGTTGAGTCTCATTCTTAAATATGAATGGCAACTGAAGAATCACTAGAAATTTGATGAATGCTTTCAACATAGTAAGAAAAGTACACAGGAAAGTGAAAGGGATCTGGAGAGAATAGAAACAATGCAAGGAGAAAAGGACTTAAAAAAAAACTGTACTTAATTATTATCACCAAAGAGACAAAGGAATATATATTTCTAAAACAAAAATAAAAAGTGATTAAAAAAAGAAAGGAAAACACATACAGAGCTCTTAAAAATAAAATCTATGGCAGTGTAAATTAAATATTCAATACAAACACTGGAGGATAGATTTGGGAAAGATAAAAAACAGAAGAGGAGAGATGAGAACATTATAGAATCTATTCAGTGACTTACTAATAAGAGTTTCAAAAAGAGAAATCAGGGGTGCCTGGGTGGTTCAGTTGGTTAAGCATCTGCCTTCAGCTCAGGTCATGAACCCAGGATCCTGGGATCCAGGCCTGCATTGGGCTTCTTGCTCTGCAGGGAGTCTGCTTCTCCCTCTGCCTGCCACTCCCGCCCCCCCTCCACCCCCCAACTTGTGCTCTCTCTTTCCATCTCTCTCTCTCTTTTTCTCTGTCAAATAAATAAATAAAATCTTGGGGGAAAAAAAAAAGAAGGATCAGAGAAAACAGAAGGGAACAAATCAGAAATAATAGAAGGAAATTTCCCAGATAGGAATCACCCAGAACAATGAATTTTTTTAAAGACCCACTTCGAGGCGTATCATCATTACATTTCAGACACCTTGGATAAGGAAAAGAATTCTAGAACCTTTCAGAGAAAAAAAAGATGATCACAAAAAATGGAATGATTCAGAGTAACATTGGAATTTCTACTAACCACTCTTGATGGTAGAAGACAATAAAGCACTACCTTAAAAATTCAGAGGAAAAACTATTTTTAGCCTAGAATCCTTTACAAAACTAAACTGTAACTCAAGTAACATAGAATACACACAATTTTCATATATACAAGGTCTCAAACATTATCTCCTTTCTTGGGAAGCTGGAAGATGTATTTTAGCAAAATAGGGGATTAAAATATGAAAACAGAAGATAGAGGAGAAGATCCTAGAAAGAAAAACAGCAGCGAAAGTTGTAAGGTGGCAGGAAGGAATGTCACAGGACTTCTAGAAAACAGCCAGGCCAGAGAGGAGGAGGAGGGAAGAAGGCTCCCATAACAACTCAGAAAAATGGAATAGAAGTTTTTGAGCATGAAGAATATATTATTAATAAGTATATGGCAGAGATGCCAGAACATTGGGGGAAAATTAACAATAGGTAAATGGAAAACCAAACAAATGATAAAATGAGGCAATTATTAACTTCAGAAAAATGGAAAGCTCATACAGGAAAAGAGGTGTGATTGCAATGCATTACTTGGCTCAGTGAACAATATTTATATAGTTTCAATGAGGTAATGCTGACTATTGATTTCACAAAAAATTGTATGTAATTACATTTGGGGATAGAAGAAGAAAAGTGGAGTTGGGAAGCAATATTCAGTATTTATTCACAATAGCAGGAAGTCATCAGGCAAATCAAGGAACAGTGACATAAGCATATAAAGATATGGAGGAAAATTATCAGTGGAACTAGCTAGAAAAGTTAAGGGTGTTAACCTGTCATGTTGGGAGTGGGCATGGGGAAGGGTGGGGTAAGAGACTGCTGGTTTTTATCATAAGCCTTTCAATATTATTTGACTTTTAAAACGATACACACGTATGTGCTTGTGTGTGTGTGTGTGTGTGTTTCCTTTGACAAAAAATAGTTTATTTTATGTGGTGCCTGACTGGCTCAGTTGGTAGAACATGTGACTCTTGATCTTGGCATTATGAGTTTGAGTCCCACATCGGGTACGATTACTTAAAAATAAAGTCTTTTAAAAAAAAAAAAACAGTTTAAAAACCTCTGAGTGGCACAGTTGGTTGAGTGTCAACTCTTGGTTTCCACTCAGGTCAAGATCTCAGGGTCTTGAGATCAAGTCCTGCATGGGGGCTCTGAGCTCAGTGAGGAGTCTGCTAAAGTTTCTCTCTTCCTCTCCCTCCAACCCTCCTCTCTCTTTCAAATAAATAAATCTTTTAAAAAGAGTTTATTTTTAAAAAGTCTCACCTGTGGACATTGTTAAAAGTCTTATTTCTGGGCTTGATCTTATGAGATTCCAATCCAATGAGTCTGCACTGGGACTCAGGAATCTGAACTTTTAACTAGAACTTCAAGAAATTTGAATGCAGATCATTCATGAATGATTCTTTGAGAAATCTCACCCAGATCCCCTGAAATTATATATAAAGTTTCATAATCTCCGGAAGCAAACTGAGGGTTGCTGGAGGGGAGAAGGGTGGGAGGGATGGGGTGACTGGACGATGGACACTGGGAAGGGTATGTGCTTGGTGAATGCTGTGAATTGTGTAAGACTAATGATTCATAGACCTGTACCCCTGAAACAAAGAATAAAGTATATGTTTAAAAAAAAAAAAAAAGAAGGTGCAGTGTTTTGGAAGGAGTCCATAACTTTTAGATTTTCTTTGATTCCTCAAACCCAAAAAAGTTTGAAAATTGCTAATCTATGTCTGCCTTCCAAGAATAATTGAGATTCCATTAATTATTTAAGGTCAAAGCATAGCTAATTATTGTTAAAGTGAATTAAACACTTCATAAAACTCATTACATAAGCATATGTATTGAAAGCATTGGAAAAATTCTTAGTTAATTGCTTAGTATACTACCAAAGTAAATATCAGTGCATTACTGCTAAAGTGAATTGAATATAAATCTAGTAGCTTGAAAAAGTTAATACAAATCCATTAGTACCTACCAATGGTGTTGACCAAATCTATAGTTAAATTTATTCAGCTGAAAAAAATGTTTGTATATGGTCATTTAATGTTACCTATAACATAGCTATAATAACTATAGTTATTATAATATAATTATATTATATATTAAGAACATTATATATTATATAGTTACTATATAATTATAATAACTATAACAGTGCTATAATAGTGCCATATAAATGGTACCAGAGACCCAACTAGAAAATTTAATGCAGGTATTTTGACAATCTTATATTTTTAACAAATTTAGTAATTTTATGGCTCAATCTTCCTCAAATTTAGGCTTTCAGCCTTTTAAAAATGGATTTTTCTCTATAAAATATTACAAGAATTCATGAGATATGATTTGGATTAAACTAGACAAAATGATTTCAGATTAATTGCTGGAAGGAATTAAATTTTATTTTATGTTTTTCTTTAAAGTTAATACAATAAGAGTAATGAATTTTTTAACTTTACTGACTATAAAAGGTATAAAATATTGTAAAAGTTAAATCACAAAACCATCACAAACCAGTAGCTAACAAGTTAATATTTGTTATATGAACAATAACATACAGGATGACCATTATTAGTTATTTGAGGTAATTATGCACCAATTTGCATATCAAATGTCCTTCTCCATATATCTAGTCATCTCTGATATTCTTAGAGGTGGCACACCATTCTTAAAAATAATAGCAGGGTCATCCATAGCATTTACTGTGTCCCAGACCTTGTTTTAAGCATTTTTGTTGCGGTTTTTCATTTAACTCTGACATTAGCACTATGAGAGAAGTGTTATTATTATTCCCATTTTCAGACAAGAAAACTGATACTTGGGAAACCTGGGTGGCTCAGTCAGTTAGGCATCTGACTTCAGCTTCCCTCATGATCCCAGCGCCCTGGGCCTTCATCCAGCTCCCTGCTCAGAGGGGAATCTGTTCCCTCTCCCTCTGCCTGCCACTCCCCCTGCTTGTGATCTCCCTCTCCGTCTCTCTTTCTCTGACAAATAAATAAATAAAATCTTAAAAAAATAAAATCCAAGTGTACAAAAAAGAGAAAATTAATTCACAAAGTTACGCAGCTGTATGGAGTCAGTAAACAGATGAGATGTGATCTGAACTCAACCTGGCAGTGGATCTGCTATACTCCCCCAAGGCATATTAATGTAAAACAATCACGTAAACAATTACACCAATATATATGGTAACTTCTCATATATAGATTTTTTTTTAAGATGCATCTTAAAAGAAAAATATCACCATGAAAAAAAATGTTTTTTTCATTGTTTTCACCAAACAACTAGCAACTGACATCTTGAAACCTCATGTTTCAGGGAACACATTTTCTGAAATGATGACTTAAGAAATGGTTTGAAATTTTCATTTCCATCGTTCCTTTTCGGCTGGGTCCTTCTCTCAGCACCTTCTGAATTTACTTGCCTCCCCTGAGCTGCTTTTTCAGGATGTGGTAGGAAGACACCTTCAGGCAACTCTTGGTCTACCAAATGCTTACTTAACAAGCCTGCACTTCCCATTTCACCCCCCACCCCCCACTCTCACCCCTCCCCGTCCCCATTAAATGCTTATTCTTTGAGCTACATTTCTCAATTGTTTTCCAGTCAAGGTATAAATGAGAGCTAAATATCACTACATTCATTTTTTGGGAAAAAAAAATGTTAAACCATATTACATCAGTGCAAAGAACTTAACTCATATGAAACCTAAGTGTCCTAAGAAAGTGGTAGTTTTCTTTAATAGCCAGAAATTTTGGCATCATTGTTTGATATCCTTGATCTAATATTTCTACTTCAGTTCTTCCATGTGATTTTATTTATTTATTTTTTTAAGGACTTATTTATTTTAGAGAGAGAGCGAGCGAGCTAGGGGAGAGACAGAAAGGAGAGAAAGAATCTCTAGCAGACTCTCTGTGCTCGATCACAGGACCCTGAGATCAGGAGCTGAGCCACCAAGAGTTGGTGGCTCACCTGACCTAGCCACCTGGGTGCCCCATCCCACATGATTTTATCTTAAATTAAAACAACATTTCTGTTTGAAAATCATTGATTATTTGATTGTTATATTCTATAAAAATATTAATTGATTTTCTGGATTAATTAAAGCTCTAAATATTAAAATGCTCTATCAGTTTAATTATTAGTAGTACAGAATTTATCAATATAGCAAATTTATAATTCTTTTTTTTTAAGATTTTATTTATTTATTTGAGAGAGAGAGAGAGCACGAATGGGGGAAGGGTCAGAGAGAGAAGCAGACTCCCCCCCCATCCCCCACAACAAGTGCTGAGCCTGACTCAGGGCTGGATCCCAGGACCCTGAGACCATGACCTGAGCCACAGTCAGATGTTCAATCAACTAAGCCACCCAGGTGCCCCAACAAATTTGCAATTCTTAAACAAGAAATTAAACTGTGCTATAAATGCATTTTCTCAGTGACAGATGGAGCTAAATTCAATTTTATGGATAAAGATTACTCATCATGAGAGTGAGACAGGTTCAACACTAATTTATGCTTTTTGTTTGTTTTTATAGTTACAAATGCTGAGAAACTTTATTTACATAAATAAGGAGATGAGAATTCAAGGAGCTTTGTTACAGCATTATCATCTTTTCCATCCAAGTCTTATTTTAAAAATCATTGTGTGCTCTCATCATAAATTAGACTGGTGTCCAGCATGTGGAAAATCCTCTGTTGGAGGTTAGCATTAAGTCTCAACTGTTTTTAATGAACTTTTTATTCTCTTCAATTTATCTTTTCTTTCCAGTTAATTATCATACTCTGTAATTATTATTGATTTAGAGAATATTTTGGTATCTGTCAAGGGCCAGTCCCTCACTTCTTAAAATTATTTTGGCTCATATTTACTGTTCCCAAAGGTTTTTATGATCAGCTTGTCAAGTTTTAAAATTCGGGGTTAGTGTATTTATTGAAGTGCACTGAATTTTAGATTAACTTGGACATATTTGATATTGTTCCAATACCCAGTTTTCCCATCTAGGACCTCAACAAATCTCTCCATTTATGCAAGCCTTGTTTCACATCCCACAGTAAGGTTTTATAGTTTTCTTTTCATGGGTTTCATATATTTCTTCCTGAATTTAGGATAACACAAACATTTTGACCTCTTTAAATGCATTTCTTCTTTCTTTGTCCTCCCTTTCTTTTTTCTTTCCTTGTCTTTTTCTCTTGCTATTCTGAATAAATTGGAAACTCGAACAGGATTGGAAATGGATTGCCCTTCTAACCTCCTAAGTGGTTAAAGCTTCACTAGGATGGTTGCTAAGGAGAGAAATACTTGTTGAATAAATAAATGAATGAAAGGCTTGATTCATAAACTAGAAATGCAACAGGAAGAATCTGGGGGATATTCCAGGAAAGACCTCAATAGAATTATTCTTTAAAATAGATGACAAATTATGGCTTGGCTATATCATAGGACAGATCTGACAAGCTATTTTATATATATATTAATATATATAATATATTATATGAATTATATGAATGAATCCACAATAGCAGAATTTATCTACTATCTAGGTCATTTTGTCTTTTAATTAAAATAAATAAATATATATAATAAATATTTATCATATATAATATATATAAACAATATATAATATAAATATATAAATAACAAATATATAAAATAAATATTCATCGTATGTAATATATATAAATAATATATAATATATAAATATATAAATAACTTAAATATATATAATAAGCATTTATTATATATATTTATTAATTTTAATTAAAGAGACAAAATGACCTAGATAGTAGATAAATTTTGCTATTGTGGATTCATTCAGAGATCCAGAGGAGATAAATGCTTCTGACTTTCTCAGACTTTAAGAAAAATGCTAAAGTTTTTCTAGCTGTGAGGTTTTCTGAACAGTATTGAATATCAAGGATAATTTAAACTTTTTTTTTTTTAAGAAGGATGTCTGCTGCCTAAATGTCACAGACTTAACTAGTCTTTTAAATAAGGAACATTTTAAACCCAAAGATTAAGTGGCATCAGGGCGGAGAAGGGATTTTTGAGGGGAGCCCTTCTGTACATTTTGTCTGTCACTTCAACCACTCACATTCAGTCTGTTGCCTGAAAAATATCACTGCAAACTGCTCCCATCCTCCTTTGCCTACCTGTTTCCTTGTAGACAGAGCCACGGAGCTCAGTTAGACACTGCGATGGGTTAGGAAAAGAAAAAGGGCTCAGGGCAACTGCACTTCGGGTGGGGGTGGGAGCGTGGCGGGGGCGGGGCGAGGCATACATTTTTGAGGCGCTAGAGAGATTGCACCAGCAGAGACCCTCTGTGTTCCGGAGTTGGAAATTGAAAGTGAATAAAACTTCTTAGGCAGCAGGAATTCATTCTGACAGAAAAGTTCCCCTGACCCCAAGACTTCAGCCACAGCTTCATGAACAGGGAGCCTGGGGAGTGTGGGGAATAGTACTGATCTTGTTGCTGCTGCTTCTGCAGGCTCCCCTGGTGCTGTGTGGTCCCAAAGTGAAGCTGAGGAGCCACCAGAAAACCTCAGAAGCTTTCATCCAGAAGCCTGAGGAAAGCCCTGCCCTTCCTCCAGAGAGGGGGAGGAGATTCTTTAACAGGACAGGTATTTTTCTTAGTCTTTGAAGGAATTCACTCCGCTCCTTTCCCCGTCTGTGTGTGCAGTGGTGTGGTGGGAGCAAAGAGGTGGTCTCAGAATTTCTAGAAAGACCTCAGTCCTCCCTACCCAAAACACAGGCAGAGCCTTGCTAACATTATCTACCCTGAAACCATCAGGATTAGTCACATTATCCCTTTATCCCCATTGACATCATTACTGCAAGAAGCCAGTGGACACCCAGGTCACCCTCCACCTCCTTTACTCCAATCCCCATGCAGCTCTTTCTCATTCTCCTCCCTTCTCCCACTCTCCCCTACTCTCAAAATGCATTCCCTGTGCTCACTGTGATGCTCAGTCTGTCAGCAGCAAATTTCCTAAAGCTCTCAAACTGCTCTGCGAAGGTCCCCTTTCACTGTCCTGCTCTAGCTGAAATGTGAAGCTCCCCAGGAGATTACTCCCTCCCCTGTAGCCCTCTCTAGTGGTAGACTTTATCTCTATTCTCTCTACTACATCCTACCAAACCACAGAGTGAGGGTGTTCCTTGCTCCTCATTGCTATTTTCAAACTCTTCCTTCCCCCAAACCCCAGCTTTGAACCTCATGTCATCAGATATACCGCCTCCTGTCCCTTATTGTCACTTGCCCTTATTTCTCAAAGAGTTTAGCAGCTGACACATGGTCACTTTCTCCAGCGGTACTTCTAACATAATCTAGGGAATTTCAATATCCATTTGGTCAGCTTTCAGATATACTGGCGTTCCTTGACCTCTTCTTCCTATAAATTTGCCTTTCCCCGTGTATCAGTCACTCACTGTGAAATCATACTGTAGACCTTGGCATTATCTGTAACAGTAATTCCTTCAGAGTCTCAATGTTGGGCATCCCTCTTGTACCACCACTACTCTTCTTCAGAGCCCCAACTCCAACAGCCCTCTCATCTGCAGTCCCTTGACTCTGCCACCTTTCAGTTATGGGTTATACCTCATTCTTCTCAGATCCTCTCATAGACTCATTCTCTAGCATTAAATCCCTCGGTCAGTTATTAGAATTACTCCCTTGCAGGGAGTTCTAATTATTTGCTAAAATCTAGCCTTGTTCCAAAATCAGAGCACTGTAGCTAAGCAGAGAGCTGACCATACACACCACATTTCTCAGGCTTCCTTGCATTTAACTGTAGCCATAGGACAAAAAATTTTGCTAATAGAATATGAGCCTAAGTAATGTGTGGTACCTGCAGGCTGGACCCTTAAAACAAGGGCAATGCTTTTTCCTTACACTCTCTTTCCCCCTCTGGATAACTGGTAAAAAGTGTGCCTGCTACTCAGTTTCTAGGATATAGCTGAGGAAAAAAAGCCCTAGGTCATGAAAGAGATATAAGGTAGAAGGCCCCTCAGACCCTAAATGATCATTTGAAGCTGAGACTCAATGGCCTGGAATGGTCATTTCTGCTTAAAATTGAAATAAAATCTGCTTTAAGTCACAGAATTAATGTTGGTTTGCTTTGTTACAGTAACCTGGCTCTATTCTGAACAACACAACTCGCCACTCCCTTGGTGATCTATCATTTGCTCATACTCACCTGGCAAAACCATTCATGGATGCTGCGCAGAGAAAAGCCTGCTGCTTAGTCGTACTTACTTTCAAATCTTGGACACTGAATTGCATTCAACTTTTAATGCTGCCTGGCAATCATATCATATCTCCTAGGTACACTCAGTCTCCCACTCTTCTAGATAAAGGATTCTCCTTTCCCAAATATCCAACACTTTCCTCCCATCCTCACTCTCATCTAATAACCCTGCATTCTGTTTGAGTCTTCAGAAGAGAGTTTCAACAACCTCCTATCTCTTCTTCCTATCCTCTCACATCTGTGCCCACCTGCTCCGTCTTGCTTTGCCTTCTGTTACTATGGGTAAATTATCCATACTCCTTTAATTAATTTTTTGTTGTGTTATGTTGGTCACCATAAAGTACATCATTAGTTTTTGATGTGGTGTTCCATGATTCATTATTTGCATATAATACCCAGTGCTCCATGCAATCCATGCCCTCCTTAATACCCATCACCAGGCTTATCCATTCCCCCACCCCTCTCCCTCCTAAAACCCTCTATTTGTTTCCCAGAGTCCATAGTCTCTCATGGTTCACCTTCCACTCCTATTCCCCCCCCTTCATTTTTCTCTTCTCCTAATGTTCTCCATGCTATTTCTTATGTTCCACAAATAAGTGAAACCATATGATAATTGACTTTTACTTCTTGACTTATTTTACTCAGCATAATCTCCTCCAGTCCCATCCATGTTGATGCAAAAGATGGGTATTCATCCTTTCTGATGGCTGAGTAATATTCCATTGTGTATATGGACCACATCCTTATCCATTCGTCTTTTAAAGGGCATCTTGGCTCTTTCCATAGTTTGGCTATTGTGGACACTGCTGCTATGAACATTGGGGTGCATATGGCCCTTCTTTTTACTACATCTGTATCTTTGGGGTAAATGCCCAGTAGTGCAATTGCTGGGTCATAGGGCAGCTCTATTTTTAATTTTTTGAGGAACATCCACACTCTTTTCCATAATGGCTGCACCAATTTGCATTCCCACCAACAGTGTAAGAAGGTTCCTCTTTCTCCACAACTCCAACATTTGTTGTTTCTTACGTTGTCGATTTTCACTATTCTAACTGGTGTAAGGTGGTATCTCAATGTGGTTTTGATTTGAATTTCCCTGATGGCTAAAGATGATGAACACTTTTTCATGTGTCTGTTAGCCATTTGTATGTCTTCTTTGGAGAAGTGTCTGTTCATGTCTTCTGTCCATTTTTTGACTTGATTATCTATTTTTTGGGTGTTGAGTTAGAGTTCTTTATAGATCTTGGATAATAGCCCTTATTCTCTTACACCATACACAAAGATAAACTCTAAATGGATGAAAGACCTCAATATGAGACAGGAATCCATCAAAATCCTAGAGGAGAACATAAGCAGTAACCTGTTTGACATTGGCCACAGCAACTTCTTTCAAGACACATCTCCAAACGGAAGGGAAACAAAAGTGAAAATGAACTTTTGGGACTTCATCAAGATAAAAAGATAAAAAGGAAAAAGTCAACAAAACAAAGAGGCAACCCACATAATGGGAGAAGGTATTTGCAAACGACACTACTATCCATACTTCTATTTAAGACCAATGCTTCTGCGTTTGCACCACATCCCATCCCTCCTCCCTGTTCAAAGATTTTGCCCCAGTGGTTCTCCTTTCTCTCCTGCATTATCCAATGTTCTCTCTCTGTTCCATCTGTACCACAGCATACAAATATACCTGTATTTCTTCCACCTTGAAATTTTTTTAAAAAGATTTTATTTATTTGACAGACAGATCACAAGCAGGCAGAGAGGCAGGCAGAGAGAGAGGAGGAAGCAGGCTCCCTGCTGAGCAGAGAGCCCGATGCGGGGCTCAATCCCAGGACACTGGGATCATGACCTGAGCCGAAGGCAGAGGCTTTAACCCACTGAGCCACCCAGGTGCCCCCCACCTTGAAATTTTTAAAAAAGATTTTCATTTATTTATTTAGTCAGAGAGAGAGAGATGGGAGGGAGCGAGAGAGAGTGAGAGAGAGAGAGAGCACAACCAGGGGGAGTGGCAGGCAGAGGGCAGAGGGAGAAGAAGGCTCCCTGCTGAGCAAGGAGCCTGATGCAGGGCTCCATCCCAGGACCCTGGGATCATGACCTGAGCGCAAGGCTGATGCTTAACTGACTGAGCCACCCAAGTGGTCCTCCATCTTGAAATTTAAAAAAAAACAAACACAACTTTTCAAGCTTCTGTCTCTTCCAGCTATCACTTCATTTCTGTTCCTGTTTAAAGCAAGAAAGCCCAAAAGAGATATCTATATTTCTTGAATTTAACTTTCATCTTGCTTTCTTTTTAAAAAAAGTTATTTTGAAAAATTTCAGCATATTCAAGGGCAGAGGCACAGTAGAATGAGACCTCCATATATTATTACTCAGTTTCAACAGTATAAACATTTTGTCAATCTTATTTCATCCATCCTCATTCCCTAAATTGTCTCTACTGTTTTTTCTTCTTTTTTAAAATTTGAGTATTGTTGACACATAATGTTCCATTAGTTTCAGGTGTACAACATAGTGATACACCCTCTCTTTTGGCCCATTTTAGAGAAAGTTCCAGACATCATTTCATCTGTAAGTACTCTAGCATATATTTTTAACAGATAATGACTGTAAAAAAAATTACAGTCACAACACCAACTTAATATCCAACAAATCTAAATGAATGATCAGAGTTTAAATTTCCTATATTGTCTCAGAAACATCTTTTTATAATAGATTTTCTCAAATCAGGCTCTAAACACATTGTATTTGGCTGGTATGTCTTTTAAGTCTTTCTTCATCTCTAACAGTTTCCTCTCTACACTTTTCTCCTGCCATAAGTTTCCACATTCTGTTGTTGGCTCTTTGCATCCTCATGATGTCATCTAGCATGTTCTTTTCTCCCGTATTTCCTGGAAACTAGTAGTCATATCTTGAGGCTTGATTCTCTCCTTTTTTCAATCCATTCCAGTCACACATTCCTCCTACTACTACTATGTGTGTGTTGTCAAGTTCATTGATAACCCATATCGCTAAATCTAATGACCCATTCTCAACCCTCTTCTTCCTTGATCCATTGGCAATATTTGAATTGATCACTTCATCCTCCTTGATGCATTTCCTTTATTTGGCTTATAGGACACCACACTGTCATGGTATTACCTTGACTTACTTGTTGCTCCTTTTCAGTTTCTATTGCTGGCTCCTATTTGCCATTGTTACCTCTAAAAGTTAGAATGCTATAGGATTATTTTTTGGTTCTCTATCTGCACAAAGTTCATTGGTGATCTCATCCAATTCTCAGGCTTTAAGTACCATTTTATATGGGCTAACTTTCTAATTTATAGCTTTAGCCTGAATCTCTTCCAAGAAATCCAAATACATATAGCCAACTGTTTATTTGACATAACCATTTGAGTGTCTAACAAGCACCTCAACTTGATTATGTCCATAATTTGACACCTGACCTTCCTCTAAATCTGTTCCTCTCTTAGACTTCTCTATCCCATTTGATAGGAACTCCATCTTTCCAGTAGTTCAGGTCAAAAATCTTAGAATCATTTTGGACACTTTCTTTCTCTCCACCCCAGATAGACTCTGTCAGCAAATCCCACCTATATGGTTGTCATCTTGATTCAGTCCATTGTTATCTCTTGCCTCTTACCATAGCCTCCTAACTGATCTCTGACCTACCCCTTTGTTCTTACCACAACAGTGAGAATAATTTTTTTTTTTTAAATGTGGGTCACATCAGGTCACTCCTCTGCTCAAAATTTTCCATTGATTTCCCTATTTCCTTACAGTAAAAGTTGAAGCTCTTAGAATGACCCACAAGACCCTATGTATCTTGTTCTAATATTTCTCTGACATTTCTCCCAATATTCTAACCTCCTACTCAGGCCATGCTGGCCTTCTTATTATTTCTGTCACATACCTTCTCTCAACTTACCTTAGCATTTGGTGTTTTGCTTGGTATGTTCTTCTCACAATATCAGCGTGGCTCACACCTTCAAAAGGTAAAATGTTTTACCTTTTCAATGAGCCCTTTCCTGACCTCCCTCTTTAAAATTACATTTCTCTAGAGGTAAAATTGAGGAGTCAAAGAGCATAAGCATTTGTGTTTTGATAAATATTAAAATATTACCACATTACTTTCACCAATTATGTATGAGTATACAAATTTCCCCCATAACCTGGCCAACTGAGGCCATTAGCAACTTTTGAATTTTTGACAATTACAGTGTAGTTTTAATTTTTGTTTCTTCTCTTATGAGAGAGTTTAAGTATCAATTTAAGAACAATATGTATTTCCACTTCTGAAAATTGGAAGTTTATATCCTTTTTCCACTTTTCTAAGAATGTTGGTCTCTCATTTATTTGTAGAAGCTCTTTATATGCTATGGAAGTGAATATCTAGTCTGTCATATGAGTTAGAATAAAATTTTTCCAGTTTGTCATTTGTCTTTGACTTTATTTACGGTGGGTTCTCCTATGCAGAATTTTTAAAAATTGCAGTCTAATTCATCAGTATTTTCTTGTATGGATTCTGAGTATAGTATCATACCACGAAAGGCTCTACCTACCATATCTCCCACCTGAGAGAATTTGTTTTGTCATACTTTTTTTTCTTAATGTTTAAATCTTTTATCCATCTGGAATTCATTTTAGTATAGGATGTGAGATATACTTCCAATTTTATTGTTTTTCCAGATGGCCAACCATTTGTCCCAGCACGATTTATTGAATGCTCTGTTTTCTCCATTGATAAGAAATGCCACTTAGGAGATTCTTAGGCACACTTTACTGGCCATAGCTTAGGTTGATGTAACACTGTGTTCTCTTTGTGAAACCTCCGCTGGTAGGCAGAGACCTCAGACTTGCCACTGAGCTCTGCAAACAGGTCGAACCTGTAGCATGCTGAAAGCCCACACCCAGTAAACACATACATAATATCTTCAAATTGTAGCTTGAAATGTTGTGAGCACATGATTCTCATATAGTTAGTTCCTCCACCCCACCCACATTCTTTCCAATAATGCCAAAAGGTGGCAGGAAAGAGTCACATGGTTTTTGGTTGTTTGTTCAGTATGTGAAGAAAACCAGAACTTAATATTTGCGAGTCACTTTGAACTGTGGAGAAGAAAACTGCTACTGTAATCCTAATCCTTATGCTACCTTTTTATACATCAAGTATGTTGTTGTAACACAGCATTCTGGGCTTAATGAAGTTTTATTCTAATGAGTATAAGGTTGTCTCTCTTTGTTGAACTAGCTGTGAAACCAGGTTACCAGGTATGGACTATGAGGGCCAAAATTTGGGGGGATGGAATGAAAATTTTCAGAATTGATGATGTCATATGAGACCATTAAAGCCGGTTTACTTGGCATCTGCCTATTAGGATATTTTTTAAACTAGGACACATATTTATTGTTCAGTAATAATCATACTGATAATGCGGACACTAAGATACTGCAAAATACTGCTATCGCTTTTGAATTAAGACTCATCCAAAATAATTATGAGGAATATAATTTAAGTTTCAAGGCTATTTGGCTGTGTTCCTTAGTGGAAATACTGTAAGACGTTGAAGATGCAGACAGGATGAGTTTTTTTTAATTTTAATTTTTAAAATATTTTATTCCTTCATTTGAACAGAAAGAGAGCACAAGCAAGGGGAGCAGCAGGCAGAGGGAGAGGAAGAAGCAGGCTTCTCTCTGATCAGGGAGCTGATGTGGGGCTCCATTGCAGCCTCCTGGGATCATGACCTGAGATGAAGGCAGACACTTAAATGACTGAGCCACCTGGGTGCCCCAGACAGACAGGATGAGTTTAATTTTGATTCTTCCACCTTTTATCTAAGTAATTGAGCAAGTAACCTAACTTCAGTAAGCCTCAATTTCCTCATATATAAAATAATAATGATACTACTACTTACCGCTTTAGGGATTAATAAGAAAATCCACTTAAGGAAGGCATTTCCTCCCTATCTGATTGGCAAAGACAAAAAAAATGTAATGATATATTGGGTGGTGAGAGTATGGTAGAGACAGGTACTCTCATACATTGCTTGAGGGAGTATAAATTGGTACAGCCACTATATAAAACAATTTGGCAATATCTATCAAAATTACAAATGCACATACATACTTTGGCCAGAAATTCCTCTAGCTGGAATTTATCAAGCAGATATACCTTTTTTTTTTAAGATTTATTTTTTTATTTGAGAGAATGAGAGCGCGCGCGTACACAAACAGCAGGAGGGGCAGAGGGAGAAGGAGAGAGAGAGAAAATCCTCCAACAGACTTGCAACTGAGTACCGAGATCCAGGTAGGGATCTATCCCAGGACCCTGAGATCACGGCCTGAGCCACAACCAAGGGTCAGACACACAACCGACTGTAGGGGCCCACAAGGGTTTTAAATCAATAAAATTGATAACCATATGCTGATATTTATTGCAGTACTTTTATAGTAAGAAAAGAGTGGAAACAACCTAGATTTCCATCTAAGAAGAGCTGTTTCGGACTTAACGCAATCAAATACCATGTTGTAATAAAGAATGAGGAACAATTTCATTAAGGAATGAGATACTACACCAAAATATACTGTTGGTAATCAGAAGAAGCAAAATGTAGAACAGTGTGTAAAAACAGGATGGAAAGTATATAACATATATACATATTTGCTTGTATAATCACAGAAATGCTCAAGAAAAACACTCAGGAAGTGGTAGCACTGATTTCCTCAAAAGCTGGAATTTCCTGATGGAAATTTTCTAAGAATTTCCTGAGTGTCCAGGAAACTCTTCCTATGTATATCCTTTTCATTCCTTGATTATACCCTGTGAATGTGTAACTTATTTAAAAATATATATATATCGATAGGGGAATGCCTGGTTGGCTCAGTTGGTAGAGCATGTGACTTTTGATCTCGGGGTTGTAATTTTGAGACCCATGTTGGGTGTAGAGATTACTTAAGTATAAGATCTTCAAAAAAACCCCATAAAAAACAAATAAACAGGGGCACCTGTGTGGCTTAGTTGGTTAAGCGTCTGCCTTCTGCTAAGGGATTGGGCCCCATGTGGGGCTCCCTGCTCAGTGGGGAGTCTGGTTTTCCCTCTGTCCCTGTCCTTCACCCTGCCCACACCCCCACAACCGGTGCTTGCTCGCTCTCTTTCTCTCTCTCTCTCAAATAAAGTAAAATCTTGGATGCCTGGGTGGCTCAGTTAGTTAAGCATCTGCCTTTGGCAGCTCAGGTCTTAATCCTGGAGTCCTGAATCAAGCCTTGTATTGGGCCTCCTGCTCAGCTGGGAGTCTGCTTCTCCCTCTCCCTCTGCTCCCCCTCCTCCCATTAGTTCTTTCTCTCTTTCACTCACTCTCTCTCTCTCTCTCAAATAAATAAATAGATAAATAAATAAAACCTTTTAAAAAGAAATAAAAACTTTTAAAAAAATTAAAAAGAAATCAACATAATGTCATGAGAAAACTCATGACATATAGTAAACACGCAATACATATTAGCACTTAATATAAAATTTCAACTTAAGTGTAACTATCTTGCAGTAAAATAAGATACTAAGAAAATTTTAAAAATCAGCTGCTTAAAAATCTAAATACTATGAGTTTAAACATATATGAGTAGATTTAAACAAGAAAATTTGTCTTACTATAAATTGTAAAGGCATTTCTTTTAGTCCATGAAGTCTTACAATCTGGGTGTTATCATTTAGATTTCTCATAAAGGTATTAAAATATCTAGTAATTTTTTTCAAAGATTTTATTTATTTATTTGGAAGAGAGAGAGAGAGAATGAGTGGTGGTGGCGGGGAGAGGGAGAGGCAGAGGGAGAAGCAGGCTCTCCAAGGAGCAAGGAGCCCAATGTGGGACTCAATCCCAGGACCCCAGGATCATGACAAGAGCTAAAGGCAGATGCTTAAATGACTGAGCCGCCCAGGTGTCCAAAACATCTAGTAATTTAAAAAATCTTACCTATGCAAAAAACATGATTAGAAGGAAAGCTTTTCCATATATAAATGCAAATGTCTCCTGTTAGTCATTGAGCAATTAGAATTTTGATAGGTAAGAGGTGTCATTTAAACTTTCAAACATTACTGGGTTTTGAAGAAGAAATGAAAATACTTAGAATCATTTATTTATTCACAGTTGAGTTTGTTTATAGTTCTGGGTTTTGAGCAAATTTGGATAAACTGAGAATAAATGGAGAATTTTCTATTTTACTTATATATACTCAGACTATCAGGTTGCCGTAGTTGCTTTCTCAATAAACTGTGAATCTAGATTTGTCACACTTATCAGATATTCTATATTAATATCTTGTTCTCACCCATACTTTGGTAATAATACTGTCTATGGTTTTTAATTTCTGAGACATAAATAGTTTTTAGGCTATGCTATGTATATAATATTAACATGTGTCCCTCTAGACTCTAATCTCCCAGTCTGGTAAAGTATTTTCCAGAATGCAAGACGACTTAGATCACATGGCATCTTGCCTATGAAATTGTTAGAGATCTCCAATTTTTTTCCCAGTGTCTCAAATCTCCCTCTATATACTATATTATGTACACATATACTGTAATGATCTGTCTTTTTTAGCAAACAGGGAATTCCTTAAAAACATCAGCTCTATTTTTTATCCTTATAACTGTGTGCCAGGCCTGGCAAGTATTAGGTACTCAATAATGTTTGCTGAATAGACCAGTTTTTCCTAGTAGATGTAATACTTCTAATGAAAGATTTCAGCAAAAGTTATTACTTTATTACATTTGAGTATTTTATTAACTATGAAAGTAAACCAAATATATAGAGATTTTATCTAGTATGTCTCAAAAATCTGAATACAGAGGAATTCTGTTTTTCTCAATCAAATTCCAATTTAATAAATAATTGTGATTGAAATTCCCCATTTTAAGCTTAAAAGATTCGTGGTTTTTGTTTTGTTTTGTTTTATAACTGAGTGCACAGCCTTTTTCCAACAGCTTGGCCCAATAATCACTTTTAGGGGAATATTCAAGAAGCAACTGAATTTGTTGGCTATTTTTTTCTCAAAAGCAACAAGTCATCTCATTAGTGATAAAAACAAAATTGTTATTGGCAGATGTTCCCACACATCTAGATAGACAAATAGGGAAATGCTTTTTCTGATCTAGGGGGTATGTTTTGTGGTCTGAGATAGAAGCAAGCGGGACTCTGACAGTCTGGCCTGGAGGTATAATCTTTAGCCTCTCCCAGCCAGTTTCTTCCTCTGGGAAATGGGATCCAAACACCAGCCTCACTGTTTTTATAGCCAAGGTTGTCTGTTTTGGGATGATGCTCTGTAGTGAAGATTTCTGGGGCTCCTAATGGACTTCCAGAATCTAAATAGATCCACTGTTGCAAACTGAGAAAAGTCCTAACCCCCCTCTGAGAGGTTCCTCCTTAAAGTGAGCTATTCTTTCTGTGGGCAAAAATACAAACTCATTTCTTTGGTGCCCACCAGTCTGGTAGCCAGGGCGCTTAAATTTTATTCTTCAGTCAACAGCACAGAAATCCTTCATTTCACATTGTCGGCAGTGATCTCAATGATGCAGCTATAAGGCAGAGACTGTTAAAATCTTAGCCGGTAACAAGTGAAAGTCAGCAGGAATTGCATTAGGAACATAACTGTTAAGTCCTATGGCCTCACTAAATATATCCATCCTTCAAATTTGAATCCAGAAATCTGTACACCTAGGTAGACAGCACCATTCTGGTCGCCTGTAAAAATGACTTAACAATATGTTCTTTGGCATGTTTGTTTTGAGGGTCAATATGAGAAAAGACGTGGGGATACTACATTCTGTGTACATTCTGTGTTTTTGGTATTATCAGAAACACCAACCATCAGGTTATTTAATATTCCTCTTATAAATTAGGGGACAACCCAGAGATGGCAGACCCATTTATAACTATTTTATTTACATTTTGAAAGCTCCTGAACAGGAAGGAGGTGGGTTTGAGAGACATCATTTGAAACACAAGGGAGAATAGACAAATTGTGACAATGAATGCTACTGAGTACCTACTGCCTGTCAAATGGCTTAAATATTTCTAGCCTATGGCACTTTGGAAAAGAAAAATAAAGGGCATGTAATTTGAGTGTGGGGATTTGTAGATAAGAGTTCAAGTTTGAACAGAGATGCTTTGGTGGGACAGGATATAAGAAAGAGGATTCAACAACTTCCATGTGTCAACTCATCTTTTTAAAGAACTTCAAACTGTTACCACCAGTAATCAATACTTAATCTAGAATGGTTGACATTGACATTAGGATACAGAAGATATGTTATAAGATATGTAAAAGCATCTGGCATACAGTACATATTCAGTAATGTTACTTTTACTTTTAATTCTCACAAATCATTCTGCCAAAGGTACTGGATCTCACCATGGAAAATTTTTTTTTCCAAAGACATTTATGTGTCTACCAGAATTCTGTATTATACTTCCTATTTTCAGTAAGTTTAAGGATATTAAAAATAATATTGATTATTGGGAATAAATGTCAATATTATAAATTTAAGACACTAATGAACCACAATTATCCCATTAGAGAGATGACATTGATTATTAATGTGTCAGCAATGTCTCCAAAGACCTCCATGTCACTAAATTCAGTGGGTGTTTATCAGTCCTCTTTCTACATAAACTCCCAGGTTTACCAGCCAACCTACTTTTCACTTCACCCTTCTATGTTACATCCCATGTCCAATCTATTACTTAGAACTGTTGATTTTATGCCCCCTCCCCATATGCCTTTCTTATCCATCAACTTTTATCCATCTTTATTATCATCACTTTAGTATAAGCTAGATTCATGTCTCATCACTAGTAACTGGCTCACTGCCCTCCTGACTTCCATTATGGCTCCTTTTGACTTTATTCTCTGTGCTAGAGCTGAAGTAGTCTTTTAAAAATGCAAATTTTAAAGTTAAGTTAACCCTATGAAAATCCCTACATTGGCTTACTTAATAGGTCACAAAAGTCTTTGTCAATCAATAGGACCTAATAGACAGACCCTCACTATATAAACTCTTCTACTTCATAACTCTTCAGTCAGTCACCAGGATTTATACCGGCATATCTTCTATTAGCTTTTTTTTGCCTTCAATTTCTGTCTCAAATTAGGGAAATTCTTGGAGATGCCAGTAGGTTGGCTCCAACTCTAACTTCTATGCAAAGTGATTAGAGGAAGTTTTATTATTGCTTTCATTTTCTGTGGAAAAATGTTTTTTTCTCACTTCACAGTCTGTAGTTACAGAATATCTTTCAGAAGGCACAGAAGCCTAATCCATTTTAGGATGCCAGATGAAAGCCAAGTTTTGTAAGGATAAAACAAGTCCAGTATTAATGCCATGAAGAGCTCAAGGATCCTTTATATGTCATGATGTTTCTGACATGATATCTAAACTTTGTACGTTTAAAGACAGATTGTCAGGTTCTATCTTTCTAGTACATAGGGAAGTGGCTTTGGAACCAGATCAGGCAACCTTCTTAACCTCTCCAGCACTTACCTGTCTGATAAAGTAAATAGGATAGTAAGGTTACCGCTGACACAGAGTCATTTTGAGGGTTAACTAACGTAAATAAGTAAAGCACTTAGCAGAGTCTGGCACATATCAATAACCAATATGTTCTAGTTATTATTATTTTTACTTGTGATAGTCATAAAATCCATTTTAAGGAAGTCCTTTTAGATTAATGTAAATTTCTTCTTTGGAGGAAGGGAATACTAAGGATTTGAACAACAGTTTTGTTAGTTCAAATCATTGTATCATTTGATTTTGTTCTATCAGATCAATACACTTTTCACAACTGAAAACAGTTAAAATTAATGTATTACTACTCTTCAGGAAAGGAATACACACAAACTCTCTCCTTCCTGGGTTATTGTAAACTAATAATCAATATCCTTTTTTGATCACATTACTTCCAGGTCCCAGAAGAAGATTCTTACCATTTGGGGAGCTCTCGAGCACAGAGTTCAAAGCACTATTTCTGTGGGATGATTTCTGTTGGTGGCAGAGACTCTGCTGTCCCCTGGTGGCAGCTGCTGTCTTCCATTGGTTCAATGTCCTAGCTCAGAAAAATTACAATTATGCTTAGTCATAAATTTTAGCAGGCAGGCAGAACTCGAGAGTTGCTTTTCCATTCTGACCTGGAAGAGTAGGGATTCATAGTTAGGCCTCTCTCCTGCACATTAGTATCTCAACACCAATGCTTCCTCTAGAAGCAGAATCATTTTGTCTCCCTAATAGCCTGTTGGAGTTCCAATTTTGCCGTCAGAGCCTGACTCAAGAGACATTGTCCTGAAACATTCTCCCCAAATTCTGGTGTCCTTTCTGATTTCTTACCTGTGATGAAGGGGTTGGGTATTATATCAAATTTGTCTGGGTCCTAGTTAGGATCTCAATAATCTACAATCTATGACCGTATAAAGGTATGAACTCAGATATGTGAGACTCAGATGTGTGAGTTTTTTCCTATGAGTCACCTTAAGTTCAATTTTGAATCACCTATTCTGAAGGGTTGGCAATGCCATAATTTTGTCAGTTTCTGGTGTCTCATGTTTTTCCTTTTGGGATTGGATTTAAACTTGATAATGTTTAGTATGGCACCAAGTTTTGGTGTTGGGAACCTCTGGTTCTCAAAGTCATCTGTCTACATAGGCAGCCAATGAGGAAGTAGACATCCTACCTCAGTTTTCAGTACTCCCAAGCCTTGTTAGCTCAGAGTTCTCTTCTGCAAGGTCTCTTAAATTATGGAGGCCATTTTTCCTCTTCTATGGGAATACGGGGATATTGTTTTGCTCCCACTTCAAGTTAGGGTATAGGAAATATTTGGTAGTCAGTCTAGTTCCCATCTACTACTCACACCATTAATCCATATTCTTTCTAGGGCCTGCTGCCTTCCTGAGGCTGTATTTGGGAATCCAGGCACACTGTTCCCTCTGCTCTCAGATCTCATAAACCCATCTATGGAAGGTTGCTGACTTCCCAGGGAATGTGACTGGAGAACATGGTTCCAAGACTTCTCATCTCTGGGATAGTGGAAATATGCCCTGCCATTTCTTCCCCTCCTACTTCCTCTCTCTAGCATCTGTAACCCCCTCATTTTTCAGCATGGGAGATGGGTTTATTTCAATTTTACTATTATTATTTTTTGCCAGTGGAAAGTGCTGCTCTTACATGCTCTTACAGACATTTTGTCCAAATCTCTTGCTATGCCAGGAGTCTTTCTTATTCCTGTAAAGCCAAGCCTTTTGCAACTCCAAAACCAGGAATAGACTGTTTCCCCCTCTGTCTTCTTCACTATCACATGTTTCTCTTTAAAGCAATGAGCACAGAATGCCCAGTTGCTTGTTTGGGTGGAGTAATGAGTAAAGAGATTGAGAGGGAATATATTGGGTGAGGGATGCAATCTGTTAATATTATCCTTCCAAACTTATGGGGAAAAAACAGAAATAACAATAATGATAATGATAATAATAGAGCTCTTAGAGCAAACATTGATCCCTCTATCCAGATGAAATTGTGTCCTTAGCCCTAAGAAATAGTGCATGCTCCTTAGTCTGTCTTTCTACACACAGTCAAGAAGACTTCAGAACTCAGAAGACCTGTTTTAAGTAAACAGACTGACGATGGGACAGGTTGTCTTCTAGGAGGATTTATCTTTTCACTAGAGATCAGTACTACAGTGATTTTGAAAGGTATGATTGTGTTATTCAAGTTTGTTCTAGGAATATGACAGTTTACATAAAACTGTTACTGTGAGAAATCTAGACACAGTGAGAGTAACATTTAGTCTTTTACACCCAGAAACCTGTGTAACAGGAAGAATCACATTGTATTTTCTGAGAATGCAGAGGCATCCTCAAAGTACCTTTGCAGTTTTAACTTGTGTTGAAATATGTTGAGACTATTAATTATTTTAATAAAGAATTAGCTACTTATGATGAATAATTGCTCATACTTATTGAGTATTTACTAATCCTGATACTAAAACATCTAAATAATTCTTCACCTAATCCTCATAAGGCAATTGGCTGTGTCAGTCAGTGCAGCATGTGACACTTGACCTTGGGGCTGGGAGTTTAAGCCCCACACTGAACATAGAGCTTACTTAAAAAAAAAAAAATTAGACAAAAAAATTTTAAGAGATACATATCATTATCCTAGTTTACAGATGAGGAAACTGAGGCACAGAAAGGCTAAGTAACTTGTCCAAAGTCACAAGTTAGTATTTATTAGTGATTGAATTTGAGCCCTGGAAGCGTGATGGCACAGAAGTGCTTAACCATGTTACCTAGTTAATAACAATGATATTCCTAATAATAATAATGGTTAGGAGGTTATGGTGTAAAAGTGACAATTCTTGGACTTAATATGCTAGAGGCTAATTTTGAGCTAGTAGAGCAGAAAAAAACTTTTAATGTGAATTTATCATTTGATATTTGTGAGACAAAGTGTAAATTACCAGTTTGCAGCCCAGAAATGAGACTGGATTAGTGAGCAATTTATTTTAACTCCTATTCATCAAAGGACACAGAGGTGATATGCTGGGCTGACCTAGATCCTCAGGGAACCATAATGAATAAACATTATGGAATTCAAGGACATCAACTCATAAGGAATTAACATTTTACATTAATTTTAATGTGCTGGAATTTGAAAGGATCAGCATGAAGTGCTGATGATCTTCTCAAATTATACATAAACACACATGGAAATGAAATTTCTTATTAACATTCTTATAAAAATTCTCAAAGCCATTAACATTCTGTGTAACTCCTCACTCATTCAAAAACATTTATTGAGCACCTATGGGGCGCCTGGGTGGTGCAGTTGGTTATGTTGGACTCGGTTTTGTCTCAGGTCATGATCTCAGGGTCCTGAGATCCAGCAAACCGTCTCCCCCAGCTCAGCAAGGGGTCTGCTCAAGACTCTGCCTCCCTCATCCATCCCTGCTCCTCCACCCCATACTCTTTCTCTGAAATAAATAAATAAATCTAAAAAACCCCAAACAAACCCTCATTTATTGAGCACCCACTATGTGCTGGTCACTGTTATTAGTGCACTGAATAAAGCAATGAAGAAAACCAAATTCTTGTCCTCGTGGAGTTTAATCCTAATGGGAGGAGATGGACGAAATGAATGACTAAACAATTAGAATATTACCAAGTGCTAAAGAACATACCACTTCTTTCCAAAATTAGGCTTTATCCAGAGGTGAGTCTATGTTCACATAAATAGGGAAGATGTTTACACAAATTCCCAGAAGGGAAAAGTGGACTATAATACGGTTTTATCAGGAAACAAAACTCTCCCTTCTGGATGTTTGGCTTAGGGCCTTTGCCTAACCTCTATTACTTATACTCTTTTTTTTTTTTTTTTTTTGCAACTTGTAACAAAATGGCAGCAATAACACGGTCACTATGTATTAGCTAACACCCGGGTGTGTTAGGCATTGTGCTAGCAATTTGCATCTTTAATTCCCAAAACCACCCACCAAGGTAAGCATCTTTATTCCTATTTTCCCAGACAAATTGTGTGTCAGAGAAGCAATCACACACCCGTTAGTGGCAGACCTGAAGCTGGAATGGAGAAGACCGTCTCCAAAGCCCTTCTACACTATCACAGCAAAATGATGAAGCACATGCAAAAAGACTAAAAAGGCCTGGGGCTGCAACTTCAGCACGCGGCAACAGAGGAAGCGCGGGATAGAAACCTGCGGAGAACGCTCCGGGGTTCGAGCACGAAGAGATACCGTCTGGAGGCGGGGCCGGAAGTCGGACCTCACGCCGGAAGTGGCTCTTCAGCGCCGCCGACAGATCCTCATTTAGAAAGGCGCTTTCGGGTTGAGCTGCCGGTGGTCCACGAGGTTCTCTGACTTTGCTTCCAAGCGCATCTGCAATTCGAAATGTCGCACCCGTCCCCGAAAACTAAGCCTTCCAACCCCTGTAACCCCAGAGTCTTCTTTGACGTGGACATCGGAGGGGAGCGAGGTGAGCGGAAACTGATACTTGCGGAATGGCCCCGAGGAAGCTTCCCGGGATTCGGGGATTCCGACGGTCGTGTGCGGTTCGGGCAAGGGGCTGCTCTGTGGTGCAGAGGGGATCGCTGCACAGACGACTACTGGAACAAATCCAGGCTTCCGAGGCTGGGTCGAGCCAGCGCCCTTGTACCAATGCCATCGGTCCTACGGAAGTTTCTGGAAATTTCTGGTTTCGGGATTGTGGCGGCCTTTATGTTTGTCTCTCCTGATTGGGTTGTACCTCCTCGCCACCTTGCACGATCAGGCAGGCATAAAATAAGATTATTTTATGTTTGCAGTGGGACATTAAGAAAACTGATACGCGTTTGTTAGGTTCTAGTCACGCCGTGCTCTATGCCACGCGAGATACGTCAGCAGTTGCCAGAGTGTTCGTAAATTAAAGCGACTTTTGCGCGTTGATTTTTCTTATCACCAATTTTTAACTTAGAGGTCCCGTCAGATTAGCGTTTTCTGTGTTTTGGCATTGGGGAAAATGAGCTCTGGGTAGCGATGTGGTTGCCTAGGCTATGTCAGCACTTCGGGAGCTCCAGAGGTCTTGTGAATTAGCATATTGCTTTGTGACTGAAATACTCGTTCTAGAACAGGTTAGAATTGTTAGCTGGGCTGTGTGAACGCATGCAAACAGACACAGCAGGGTTCAGAGACCCCGTGGCTGATTATGGACACACACATGCATTTATATACACATTTATTTTGTTTTGAAATTAGTGCGAAGTTTATTTTTAACCTGCCTTAGGAGTTGTCCAAAATGGGAACTTTTTCGTCTTTTGCTTCAGCCTCTAGGTTAGGGAGGTTGCAAAGAACACAAAAGCTACAGCTATACTCAAAACTCAGCCAAACCGAGCACTCAAAGGATATTTGATTTTCTCCTATTGGTTACTTGGTGGTTGGAATTTCTGAGTACAAGGAGAAGAAATTCTCAGAATTAAAAACCATTTGCATTTCATGGTGTCCCTTATATGGTGCTAATCTCCTGGCTTTGCATTTATGATCTTTTGTTAAGATGTAGAAAAATAATTGTTTTAAATTCATCTAGTTACATGACACTTAACGTGAGACTGATTTTGAATATTAGAAAAATGACCAAACAAGAGAACTTGGTATCTCAGTCACTGTACTTTTACCAATTGTCCTTTTGTCATTTGCTTATTTGGTTGCTTGTTTTACATACTGATATGTTTTCATTTTTTCTTTTAGTTGGTCGAATTGTCTTAGAATTGTTTGCAGATATTGTACCCAAAACTGCAGAAAATTTTCGTGCGTTGTGTACAGGAGAAAAAGGCATTGGACCCACCACTGGGAAATCTCTCCATTTCAAAGGATGCCCTTTCCATCGAAGTATGTGTAAATTTTTTAATCTGATTCTTATAAATCTGTAGCAATTAGGGAAGAAAATACTAAGTAAAGAGAAGTAAAGAGTGAAACTTAAAAATGACTGTTAGTTTCAGGAGAATGCTCTGACATCTGAGACAACAGCTCAATTTCATAAAGGTTGGACTGTGAACAGTGCAATTATGAGAGGGTACTAAGGCTTACTTAAAGAGAAATGGACTACCTAGCTTTACCAGTGCTCTAGCTCTTCATTCCATTGGGTTTAGATTGAGGAAAAAAGGGTTTGCCATGATAAAAAAGCAGACTTTAGATAGTTTGACTGCCTGCTGGCAAAAAAGTTATAACTACCACTTTTGCAGGATTGCTTGGGAATGTTTGTAGCTGATAAAAGATTCAGTGTCTTGGTGTGATACTTAATTAAAAGATGACGTTTCATAATGCTTATCACACCTTGTAATCATACCTTTGTTTAGTGATTATTTGATGCTTCCCTTAATAGACTGTAGGTTCTGAATTCAGGAACTGTATCTTTTCATCATCTTGTCTTCAGCATGTAGTATAGTTACTGAGTTGGTACTCAATAAATATTTGTTTAATGAATGAATAAGTTAAAGTATAATCATGAGTAGATCATTTATTAAACTTAAGAAAAAACTAATATTGATTTTAAAATGTTTAAACTGTTGATTTATATTCATGTTTAATGAAGTACTAAAATATACTAGTATAGTATTTAGAAGAGTTGACACAGCAGGCCTGAGACTGCTGTCCTTGCAAAGGTTTGCTTGCAGCATGGCCATTAGCTGGAGTTAGGAACTTGGCACTGGAACCATTCCCTGAATCATAAAGATGGTTTACTGTGTCTGGATTATTTGTACAAACACTTTGATTTATGTTGAACACCTGCTTTCCTTTTGGGAGTCTGGAATTTTGGTACATTCTAGGTGGAGAGTAACTGGATGATCCACCCTGAAAAACCTTGGGTTTACCTGGGCAACAACATTGTGCATATGTTGTAGCATTTTTTGTGCTGGGGAAAGAATGTACTCTCTGACCTTTCACGGGAGGGAGAGAGTATAAGGAAGCACATGGATTTCTCCAGACTCTTGTATCTTTTCCTTTTATCAACTAGCTGTGTATCCTTACTTTATTGCTGTAATACAACCAAATGCTGAGTCTCATGAATCCTAGGAAATTTCTGAACATTAGGGTTGGGCATATTGACACCAAGTGATAATACTTGCTGAAGTACTCCCATTTTGGTATAACAATCTACTGGGAAAAATTGGTCTTATTTAATAGACATCAATGAGTCATACATGTCTAGCCATATGCACAATGGAAAACAGTTGCTGTACTTGAGGAATCAATGTTGCCTGGAAGAGACAGATCATTATGATATATGTTACAAAGTGGAGGCAGAGTCAGGATACTGTGGGAGAAAAATTACGAGATCCAACTTCAGAGTCTCAGTGACAGTTATATAGCGGAGGTACCATTTGAACTAATTCTTGGAGTATTAGTGAGTGATTAGTCAGTAAAAGTAATTTGGATCCAGGCTATGAAAAGCCTTTTAAGAGTTTGGAGTTGTGGGGGTGGGTGGGGAAAGAGAGGAGAGTTATAGGACTAGAGTCATGTTTTAGGAAGTTTTTTTCTTACCACATGTTCATTAGTTAACATTGTTATAGTCATCTATATTTTAGTTGCTAATAGTTATTTTCCTTTTTTGTAGTTATTAAGAAATTTATGATTCAGGGTGGAGATTTCTCAAATCAAAATGGGACAGGTGGAGAAAGTATTTATGGTGAAAAATTTGAAGATGAAAATTTCTATTATAAGGTAAAGTAGACAAAAGTGAATGTTTATTGCTCATAACAAAGGTTGTTATATGTCTGGGATACTGGTTGGATTAAGATACCAATAAATGTCTCAGGTGTGCATAGATTCTTCTTTTCTTGTAAAAGGTATTGTATTTGTGAATTTGCTCTTTAACATACAAAAATTTCATCCACTAATTTTATTTGGCAAAAATACGGCGGTCATGTCAGTGTGATCCAGGTTTACATACTGCATTAAAGCCAATGAGTTTTTATGAGTGGCCACCATATGGCAAAATTGTTTCCAGGAAAAATGTTCTCATAATCAGAAGGATGGTAACTTGTGCATTTTTATGCTTGAATTTGAAGAGCAACAAAACCATCGCTAATATCCTGGATGTCAGGGGATTTGCAAAATAGCGGATATGGTTAATGTCTAAGCTCCTAAAGGACATGAATGGAGCCTGTGCCTTCTTATCTTTATTGTCTCAAGATGTAATTGGGCATATTGCATCATTCAAGTTATAAAAATGGACAGGTAAGTTCAAAAGTGAAGTAATATCTTTGGAAATGAGGAATATGTGCAAGGTAATTGGGATAATTTGAAATGAAAATGTTTCAGTCTTTTCAACAGCATTTATTGACTGCAGCTATTATGTATTTAGTACTGTCACTGGCACTAAGGAGCTTACAGAAATGAGCAGCTTGATAACAAGGAATTTATATTACAGGGAAGGCAAGATTAAAACACATGGGATAACTGGAGAATGATAATGTGTAAATAAATGCTAAATTGAGACTCTCTGTATATACCATAAGAGAAAGATATGATTTATATATTCCAGATTATCAGGGAACATACTGAAGAGGAATGAGTACTGAAATTGGGCCTTGCAGGGTGGCCAAGACTTGGTTAGACAGGAACTAAAACATAGATTCCAGTTTGAATGAGGGTCATAGGTAATAAAGACAAAGGCAATAGGAGGCTGAGGAAATGAAGTTAATATTCTCTTTGATACTGTGGGGAAAGCACCCAACTTTTGGAAAGGAAAAACGGAAGCTGCCTCTGAAGGGGGAAAACTAAGATTATGTGATTAGCTTTGATCAAAAGAAAGGGGGTTCTATTGAAAAGACACATAGTTTTTGCCTTCTGCAAACTTGGTAGCTCTGAAAACTGAATTTTTTAGGTTGCAAGGGTATAAGGCATTTTCAGTGGGAAGATTAACATGAGAGTACAATGCATGACCCAACAAAGAATAATTTAGAAAGCCTAAGGATAAAAGTGGAAAGACGAAGAGATGTAGTTTCACAGCACCTATGAACAGATTGATGCCAAGTAGAAATTTGATATCAAGATGTATGTAGCAGTTTCTTTAGGTCATTCTATGAAGAATGGTTCTCTGAAGATTCACCTGGGATGAAAGCCATAATGTTTGGATTCCTTTGAGATTAGGAAAGTACCTAATGAATGTCCTGCCTAAATTGGCTGTCCCCCATTAGTGCTCCCAGTTTATTATGTGTAAAGGAAGAATCATAACGTAGGCCCATAAAAATGGGAAGACTATTGAGTTCCTTTCAGAAAAGAGAACATTCATCATAAAGGGCAAAGTATAATCATTACAATTCCTTAATGCAGCATTTTAAAGTTGAGATATAAGTATGTTCTCAAAATGGCCAATTTAGAAATCTAAATTGTTTCTGTTCCTTTATTTGGTTTCATGGTTTTTTTAAGTCTAAAAAATGATTAAGTACCCCGTGTTTGTGAATTAAAGGTTGCAGTTTATATTAAAAAAAAGACACTACGGGGCGCCTGGGTGGCTCAGTGGGTTAAAGCCTCTGCCTTCGGCTCAGGTCATGATCCCAGGGTCCTGGGATCGAGCCCCGCATCGGGCTCTCGGGCTCTCTGCTCAGCGGGGAGCCTGCTTCCTCCTCTCTCTCTGCCTGTCTCTCTACCTACTTGTGATCTCTATCTGTCAAATGAATTAAAAAAAAAAAAAAAGACACTACATTGTTTGCTCTAAATGGTATTATAGCTTGTCATAGTTTTATGTGAATGGTCAGTAACAGAACAGTTTAGACCAGGACCTCTAACCTTGGTTTTCTTGCACTGATTTGTATTTCTACAGCATGATCAGGAAGGTTTATTGAGCATGGCAAATGCAGGCTGCAATACAAATGGTTCTCAGTTCTTTATCACAACAGTCCCAACTCCTCACTTGGATGGGAAACATGTGGTATTTGGCCAAGTAATTAAAGGAATGGGTGTGGCAAGGATACTGGAAAATGTAGAAGTGAAAGGTGAAAAACCTGCCAAAGTAAGTAAAAAGTTTCAGTGAAATACACTTATTACCTTAATTACTGTCTTAAAGAGATGTAAGTAGAGGGATCAGATGATGATTAGCTGGGAAGATGTTAGGATGACTTTTGGCACAGAAGCCTGGACCTGCAACTTTATCTTGGAACTTTTCTACAGTGAGAAAGATAAGATTAGGGTAGTTTAAAAGGACATTTTTATTATTCCCACGTCAATTTTGGTGATTTTTTTTTGTAGGTTTCTTAACTCTTCTATACCTGCAAAACTTTGAATCAGTATGTACAAATACGTAGTAGGTAGAGGACAGGAAACCAAGAGTCCTTTTCAGACTCTGCTGTTTAATTGATGGTTTGGCCTTGATCTTGTTATTTAAATTTTCTGGGCATGTTTCCTCATCTTGTTTAAATTACTTAGGGTTTAGACGAGATTATGTAACTCTAAAGAACCTTGTGTTCTAAATGTGAAATCACAGTGGCCACGATACTACCTAACCTAATTAGCAGGGCTGTGAGTGGGAATTGGAAATTGAAATACCTGCAGGAGGTAGGCTGTCACCAATGTGTGAAAGGAATAGTGGAATTGAAAGGACATGCCTCACCTAAAGAAAATTACATAGAGAATGATAATATTTTCAACTTTGAAAACTGAACTGCTGAATAGCTATAAAACCCTTTCCTAAAATAGTGTCAGTATTACTTGGAATGTACATAAAGGGCAATATAAAGGGCATTTTTGTAATTTGAGCAGATAGATGAGACTTCTGTCAGTCTCATTTGAGAAGTGATTTGGACAGTGTTGTGCATGACTTACAGCTGTATAGATTTTTAAGCCCAGATTGCTTGTTTTTAATATCATTAATATGGTAGTACACCTCTACAATTTAGGATTATTTTTACAGTTGTGCATTATTGCAGAATGCGGAGAATTGAAGGAAGGGGATGATTGTGGGATATACCCAAAAGATGGCTCTGGTGACAGTCATCCAGACTTCCCTGAGGATGCAGATATAGATTTAAAAGATGTGAGTACTTTCAGATTAGTCTTATTTTAATTATTAATATTAGTACTAAAATTTTGAACTACTCATATCAATCTAAATGATAGAATCTAGCATTAAACCATATTAGTTACTAAAATGCAACATACTTGTATTTTTTTATACAGGTAAATAAAATTTTACTAATAGCTGAAGATGTAAAAAATATTGGAAATACTTTTTTCAAATCTCAGAACTGGGAAATGGCCATTAAAAAATATACAAAAGTTTTAAGGTAATAAAATATTTTAAATAAATTAATTCTAAGAACTTGTAAATTTAATTATAAACTGAAATTCAGAGTTGTTTATTGTCTTTTTGGCAAAATTGCTTTGCAAAATAATAACCAGGTGTGTTGAAATAGTTTCATTTCTTTTGTTTCCTCCAGCTTCTTATTTTGAAAAATTTGAAGATACAGGAAAGTTGAAAGAATCGTATATGAATACATCCATATCTTTACCTCTTTTCACTAATTTTTAACTCTTGCTATATTTGTTTTTGTAGAATCATTTTGAAAAGTTACTTTATCCCCAAGTAGTTGAGCAGGTAATTCCTAAGAAACAGTGCTTCTACATAGCCTTGATATAATTGAAACACCCTGAAAATAACATTGATACAATAATATATCATCTAATATGTAATCCATATTCAGATTTCCCCAATTATTTCAATTTTTTTTTTTTTTTTGTCCAGCGTCCATTATATCATTTGGTTTTATGTCTCTAGTCTGTTATCTTTAGTAGTCTCTACATCAGGTTTTTTTATTCATAGGTATCTGTGGAGTCTTAAGTCAGTTGTCTTATTGAATACCATCTGTGTTTGTTTATTTGATTACTTCCTCAAGATTAGTTTGTTAAATATTTTGGCAAGAGGACTTAAATCTGTGGTGAATATTTCCTGTGATACCACATCCTGAAGGCACACGTCAGTTTGGCATATTTTGAGTTTTGGCACTTGGTTAAAGAGGTGTCAGCCAGACACTTGTGTCATAAAGTTACCTTTTCCCTTTTGTAAATAATAAGTACTTTGTGAGATGATCCTGTGAGACTGTGTGAATATCCAGTTCCTAACCTTTCATTCAGTGGATTTTAGCATCATTGAAGATCCTTTCCTAAATCAATTATTATACTGGTCGCAGAACTGATTTTCTAATTTATCATTCATTCTACAGTTCTTATCTTGCATTCTAATGTTTAAAAGCGCCTCCTCCCTCCCCTTATTCCTTTTTATTTTTATTTATTTATTTATTTATTTGACAGAGATCACAAGTAGGCAGAGAGGCAGGCAGAGAGTGGGGGGGGAAGCAGGCTCCCTGATGAGCAGAGAACCCGATGCCGGGCTCGATCCCAGGACCCTGAGATCATGACCTGAGCAGAAGGCAGAGGCTTCAACCCACTGAGCCTCCCAAGCGCCCTCCTTATTCCTTTTTAGTATTATTATATACCTGCGGATTTTTTTTAGTTCACCCTGTTATATCATTCTCTTTGATGTTCAAAGGGTTCCAAATTTGTCCAGTGGAAGCCTCCTTTCCTATATCCTTTGGACATGTTCCTTTTAGTCTGTGAGCACTTGCTTGCTTTCTGGCACAAGGTGTTTCAGTTTCATCTTTTACTTAACTTTGTTTCCAGATCTGGTATTAGCAGTTTCTCCAAGGAGCCCCTGTTTTGTTTATAGGGGGATGGATTTTAGAAACCAGATTCTGAGGGCCAGGTGTGCCCATCGTTTCTGGGCCCTTTTCTGTGGGTAGAGCCGGTTGCCTCATTCAATTCCCTCTCCTAAGGTGAGAGCCTTGGCCCAAACATACTTAGGTTGGAAAGTACATTATGGAGACCTGAGCTTTAAAAATTGGAAAGTGTTAGTAGTGCATAATTATCTTTAGATTTGGAGAATGCTGTTAAATTGGTTTCTTTGAACACTTTGTGAAAAAACTGAAATATTTATCTTAAGAAAAATAAGATTGTGATTATTAAGAATATTAATATTAGCATTTGATGAGTTTTTTATATCAGAAATGACAACACTTTTTGACATAGTTGAAGGAGCAGAGTATGTTGTATGTGGCATTATATACTACTTTTATTAATGTATTCTCCAGGTATGTGGAAGGTTCAAAGGCTGTTATTGAGCAGGGAGATAGATCGAAGCTACAACCTATAGCTTTAAGCTGCGTGCTGAATATTGGTGCTTGTAAACTGAAGATGTCAAATTGGCAGGGAGCAATCGACAGTTGTTTGGAGGTAAGTCTCTTTTGACGTCAGACTTTCTGAAGGAGTGGAATTACGATACATCAACTTGAACAAAAGCAATTTTATGTATATTAATATATTTTATTACAGAGGACCAAATGAGACTTGATGTAGCATAATTTAAAAATACTATTATCTCTAATTATTTTGGACCTTCAGTTCTTCCTGTTAATTCATTTATTTAGCTGATAACATTATGTAACTTAATAATCTATGAAGATACTTTTCCTCAGAGCACATGTATCAGCTCCTTTGTTCATTGAACATACTGAGCACCTGTTGCGTGTAAGACATTGGAATATGGTTGCAGAGCCAGTCAGACTTGGTGTTTTTGTTTGACTTCTGTCACTAACTTTGTGATCTTGGTTAAGTCCTAATTTTAGAGTCTTAACATCTTTATTTTAAATGAAAATAACCCTTGCCTCACAGGATTGTTACAAAGATTATATAACATATGTAAACCATTTAGCACAGGTGTTGGGTACATGTTAAGCACCTAATAGAGATTAGGTGCTTTAATTAAAAGACTCATACTTGTAAGGAACTTTTTATTTGGCTGATGAGGGAGTATGTTTTAATTTAGGGTCATCAGGACTTGTATAGGAGAATGGATACTGCTGGAACTCACCGAGGTCATCTGTCTTTATGGGGACATCTAGGAATACTAACTGATGAAACTACATAGGTGGCAGCATTACCTCCTTAAATAGAACAATTATGACACTCTCTCTATTGCACAGCTGAAAAATTTTCCAAACTAAACTATGTATTTAGAAAGATCATCTCCAGTAATTTTTATGTATATTGCTCATTAAGCTATGCCCAGAGCAAGTAGAAATAAGATCTGGGGCATTTAGCTGGTTCAGTTGGTAGACCATGCGACTCTTCTATCTTGAGGTTGTAAGTTCTAGCCCCTTGTTGGGTGTCAAGATTACTTAAAATTAAAAAAAAAAGATCCTAATTTGGTTGGATAGGTAGAATAAGGGATAAAAATACATTTAGAAGAGAGCATATAACAGAGGAAAAAACTTATCCAAGGAAAAGATGGATCTTCACTCTGGATTTCTTTCATTTTTTTTAAGTAGGCTCCACACCCAGCATGGGGCTCGAACTGATGACCCTGAGATCAAGAATAGCATGGTCTCCTGACCGAATCAGCCATGTGGCCCAACTCTGGATTTCTTTTTGACCTTTGTGAACCAGATAATACACCTTTTTCAGTAAAATCTTAGTATTGTCCTTTAGAAGATGTGAAGTAAAATATTTCTAAAATGTTTATTTCAAAGGAGAGACCTCTTCAACTTTGCTCACACTCCTAAAAAAAACCCTGTAGGTTTCAAGTAAAAGAGTGTAACAAATTTTTTATTCTTAATAGTATTCTCTTAGGGGCGCCTGGGTGGCTCAGTGGGTAAAAGCCTCTGCCTTCAGCATAGGTCATGATCCCAGGGTCCTGGGATCGAGGCCCGCATCGGGCTCTCTGCTCAGCGGGGAGCCTGCTTCTCTTCCTCTCTCTCTGCCTGCCTCTGCCAACTTGTGATATCTGTCAAATAAATAAATAAATCTTTAAAAAAAATAGTATTCTCATAGCATTTAGGGCCTAATCAGGAGATAGAAACTATAGAATTATTTGAAAAGAGAAACTTTAATATAAAATAAGAGGGGATTAGAATAATGAAGGGAATGGCTAATGAAGAAAATTCTAAAGAATATGGGAAAGCAGATACATCTATATATGGAGCAGTCACTTCCCCTAGGCTAGGTGGAACCCACAAGAAGAGGCTCCTCTCGACAGCCCCTAGGCTGAGAACCAGAAATCACTGAGGAGGCAGTGGCTGTGATTTACTAGGTGGCAGAGAAGTTCATTGGCTCCCATGCTTATGGGACTCCGTTGTAGTGCTTGGGTAAGTTGCTTGTTGTGAGCTGCTGTGTGCTGTTGACCAAGCTCAAGGGCTGGAGCCTTTGAGAAGTGCACTGCAACGTGGAAGAGAAATAGCTTTTCTTGTCTGTGTCCCTTTAGCGCCCTCTACCGACAAAATGTAACGTGCCTGCTGGCAGAGAGAAATTTACAGGGTCCATCTAGCTCCATTATCACAGAACAGTGAAGGGTTGATTTGGAGTTGACCGGCAATAAATTGAAATTTAGTACATATATTTAATGATATTTAGGTAAAGATACTAATTTTACAATTTTTTGTAGGCTCTTGAAATAGACCCATCCAATACCAAAGCATTGTACCGTAGAGCTCAAGGATGGCAAGGATTAAAAGACTACGATCAAGCACTGGTAAAATTTTGTTCTACATTTTAATATTTTTAGACGACCACCTTCATAAATCATATATCTAATATTTCTTTAAATGTTTTTTTCAATTAAAGGCTGATCTTAAGAAAGCTCAGGAGATAGCACCAGAAGATAAAGGTAAGTTGGCAGTGTTTATGGTAAAAGTTCATTTTTGTCTTAAGAATTTATCTTTATGAACCACTGTATTCTATGCCACTTAGAGATATTTGTTCAACAGATACTACATAATGACTCTTACTGGCACTGATCATACTGCAGTGAACAAATCTGGTTCCCTGCCCTCAAAAGAGCTTACATTCTAGTTTTTCTTCAGAATACTGATTTTCACATACCCGAATACTTTTCTGCCAGTTCCTATTACTGTAATGCCACCTGAAAGTACAGCGCTAAAAGCTACAGTATTTATCATGAATTTAATGTCTGGGACCATTCCGTAAGCTGAATGAAGCCATAGTACAAGTTTTCTAGTTATTGGATGTATATTTTAGGAAAGCGTTGCAAAGTTAGGACACAGATTAGTTTGTTTTTCAAATACACCTGCTACAAATAGTGATACGAGCTCTAGATATTAAAATATATCTGCAGTCTCTCACTGCTGAAGTGAAAGAAGCGAGGCACTTAATTGCCTTCTCTCATGGGGAGAGAGAAGGCAAATCTACGTATAACTTAGACTTCTCTCAAATTGACAATCTTCTAAAATTGTTTCATGGTTTTTGTTTATGTGATTGTTTTGTCAGTAAAATATTCTGTTAATTGAGCACAGTTACTGTACAGAGAAGAGTTGCATCAGTGGGGAGAATTATGATATTTAAGACATTAGTTGTTGAGCATCCTAATGTTTTGGATGTTTTGAGAAATAACATCTATTATGTATTTATTTTACAGCTATCCAGGCAGAGTTGCTGAAAGTCAAACAAAAGATAAAGGCACAGAAAGATAAAGAGAAGGCAGCATATGCAAAAATGTTTGCCTAGTAAGAAATTGTATTACTTAAATATGCATTGATTATTGTATAAAGGCAGTAAGAAAATTTAAAGGTTTTTGTCTGTTATATATGGTCCCTGATGTGTTTCCTTTGATACTTCAGTTTTCTATTGTTTACAGTTTAGGAATACTGAAAAAAAGCTCACTCTTAATAAAACTGTGTTACAAAATACAATGAGGTTTGATTTTTTTTTTAAAAATGGCTGTCTGCATTAATCACAAAGAGTAATGGTGTCCAGCTCTAAACTCCTAAAAACACATCTTGCTGAGTAAACAGATTAAAGCTTGTTTATATACTGTTTCCCTCAATTCTTTTGGTGTATTTCTATGTAGTTGGTTTTGCTGGTGTTTTGTACCTATGTACAGTAGATACTTAGGGGTCGGTAAACTTTCTCCAGAAGGCCAGATATTTTAGGCTTTGCGAACCATTACCATCTGTCACAACTACTCATTTCTGCAGTTGTAGCCACAGACCATGTAAACCATTGGGCATCACTGTGTTCCAGTAAAGCTATTCATGAGAAAAGTAGTGGGCTGGATGCTAACCAATGGTCTAGACTCTATATTTATATTTGATAAGTCAAATCTACATTAAAGGGTAGTAGTGTATTTGCTATTGGTACTGAATCTTTAAGAGTAATTGTAGAGGTAAAGCTATCTCATTTGTAAAGTTTTATGTAGGAGGAATATTCATAATTTTTTATGGGACAATTTTAGGTATAAGTATAAAATTTTTATTTCATTGGTAATTTTATGAACATTCTGATCAGTAATACACAGTAAAATATTTTGACAGCTGTTGACTTCTAAACTTTAAAGTTAGCTTGTCATACATTTTAAAGAAACTATCAAACGTGCCTGCAAATGCAATCAGTTGCAGTTTACATTCCATTGTAAGCAGGTCCTCCACCACCTTCGGGTACCACCCAGTTAATATTTTGACTTGGGTCTTTAATATCACATGTTTTACAGTGCACGCAGTTCTGAGCATTTATCTGTAACCGAAATCCATCACCTTGTTCCAAAGGTACAAATTCATAAACTCCTGCAAGGAAAAATAAGTAATATTGTGAAGTACCTAACTATTTTAACTTTTAAAATTCAAAAGTAGAAACTGAAGTCCTGGAAACAGTAGCTACAGAAACCTTGAAGGTTTGTTTTCTGAATGTCTACCCACAAAGAATATTATGAAGATCTTGGTGTGTGCTATTGCTATTAGTGTAAATTAAATATGGATAAAAGCAGAAGGTACATCAGTATTTGGCTGAGTTAGTCCTATTAAACAAGGGAACAACATTTAGCAATTTTTGAGTTCCAATTTTATGTGTGTGTTACAACTGAAAAGACAAATTAGATCCAATCCTTACCCCTCAAAGACTTTACAAACCAGTGTAAGTTCAGATGATTTTAAGATGTCAAAAGTCAAGGTCCCTGCCCTCAGAGTTTACATTCTAAATCTAGTCCCTGCAGAATATACGGATTTTCATATATCTGCATACTATTCTACCATATCATTTGAGATCTAGTTCCTGTTATAATTCTAGTTGAAAGTTTACCTTAAAGGATACAGTATTCATGATGAATTTAATGTCTGGGACCATTTTTTGAGCTGAATGTGGCTATACCCTAATATTTTAGTATTTGTGTAAGAGCAGATAGGAGAAATGATTTAAGTCATGTAAACATGGAAAGAGGTATTTGGTGTTCCATAATCCTTAGTCTGAAGTAGGATAGGGAAAGGCTTTTTTTTTTTTTTTAAACTTACGACCGAGAGATCAAGACCTGAACTGAGATCAAGAATCAGCCACTTACCTGACTGAGCTACCCAGGCACCCCAAGAAATGCTTTGAGAAAGGTCAACTGAATTAGGCTTACCAAAAATTCCCTATTATTTTAGCATTGCTAGAGTAAAAACCATAAAAATGAGTTTTCTAATGGAAGCTGGATGTAGGGGGTCATTTATAATTTTCATACAATGGAAGGAGAAATTTCTTAAAATAATGGAAGCATATTTCCAACATGGTTTAAACAAATACATGTTTTTTAGGAATGGATGGAAATCACAATACTGACCTGCAGGGCAGAATCGCTGCTCTGGCCCATCATATATTGACAGATTTCTATTTATAGGAACACTGTCGTCCTTTAAGGTTAAATGTGCTGGCTGGTCATGTTCATGATTAGTACCACTCAGAGCCACAGATGACAAAAGGTCAAAACTGATCTGTCCATCGGGTTTTGGATACTCGATAGGTGTGCAGTCCTTGGCTGGCTTGAGCTGATCAGAGTCTGAACCTTGAACAGTTTTGAGTAAGATTTTGAATAAAAATATGATCCTAATGTAAAAGTACTTTCTTAAACATTTTTATGAAAACATGAAAATATTATACCAAAGAAGTAGGACTTTAGTCTCTTATAGTAATGATACATGATTAAAGATACTGAATTTATTATTTCTCTAATAAAACAAGTTTGAAACATTAAATTCACTTTATTAATTAGTGGATCCTATTCATGAGATTTAAAAAAAAAATAAAACAATTTTTTTAAGTAAACTCTACCCTCAACATGAGGCTAGAACTCACGACCCCGAGATAAAGAGCTGCATGCTGTACCGAATGAGTCAGCCAGGCACCCCCATTCATGAGTAGCATGAGTAGTTAATAATTATAATATTCATACTCAAATATGTTGGAATTACCTTTATGTTTTAGAGTCCATGGCTCCATTCCTCTAAATATCCAGTAAAAGACTCCAGTGTAAATCATCCCACCATATACTCCCAGTACTCCATGGCAGGATGGTCTTATATTTCTAACCGTATATAGCTCTTTCCACATCCATGATTTCTTTATATTGTCTTCATACTCAGTTACATGAAGTCCTTTTATTAAAAACATGAAATGTATCAAATTACCTTAAGGAGTATAAAATACTTTATTATCAAGGTATTTTACTACTGAAATATCTGATGAGTGAATCTTAAATAAATTTAAACAAGTGGTTGTATAAGACCCCACGCTTGAAGAATCTTCCATGTACAAATGTTGGCATCTTCCAAAAAGACAGCCATTTGATATATGTTAATGGTAAGGTATTTGATTTCTTAAATTCAGTATTAAAATTCAGTGAACCTGAAAAGGTTACTTAGAGTTCATTCTACCCATAAAAGTGAGAAGTTTTTATAATTGATTAAATGAAACACTTCTGCCTGTTACAGGTTGAACTATGTCCTGCAAAGAGATTATCTTCAAGTCCTAACCCCCAGTTATCTCAAGATGGGTCAGAAGATGGTCACTGTCGTGGTAATTTAGATGAGGTCATACTAGATTACGGTGGGTCCTTCCTTAATCCACCAACTGGTGTCTTTATGAGATACACAGAGGAGAGAGGAGAAGACGGAAGCAAGAGATCAGAGTTACTCTGCCACAGGCCAAGGAATGTCTGGGGCTATCAGAAAGCTGGGAGGGCAAGAAGACTAAAGACAGAAGAGAGTAACGTCCTATAAACACCTTAATTTTGAACTGTTAGTCTACAGAACTCAAGATAAATTTCTGTTGTTGTTGTTTTTTTTTTTTTTTTTTTTTTAGGATAAATTTCT
The DNA here is from genome assembly GCF_002288905.1 of Enhydra lutris kenyoni. Taxonomy (NCBI): domain Eukaryota; kingdom Metazoa; phylum Chordata; class Mammalia; order Carnivora; family Mustelidae; genus Enhydra; species Enhydra lutris. The sequence goes on along the minus strand of NW_019154087.1, from coordinate 50,241,929 downwards.
GTTGTTTTATGCTGCCCAGTTTGTGGTACTTTGTCGTGGCAGCCCTAGGAAATTTATAACAATACCGAAACAGTGCATGCATTTAATATTTAATGGGGCAAACTGGTTCTTACTTCTCACAAACTAAACTCTGTGGTGGCTATACACTTTCCAGTCATTTGGAACAGTTTCCTGTTCCATTCCCTTTCCCTCAAGGCTTTAATCCTCTGGTCTTTGGTGACCTACTTGCTCTAGTACTTGTCTATGTGCTGCTATTCTGTGTACATGAGGTGCAAGTACAGCTTGTGATCCCAACAAGAAAAGCTACTTTGCAAGAAAATGAGAAAATAAAGTTCCACGACTCAACAAGTACATTCCGTCTTACCTATTCTGTTCTCCATGAAGTGGCCTCCTGCCTTTTCCACGCTCTACCTATCGCCCTCCTCTCCCACACCCTATGCCTCCATTTCTACAAAGAAATTTGAAGGCATAATCAAGTTTCATACTTCTACCTGGAAGAACATTTATTTGGAATTCTAGGTAATTAGGTTTATTTATCAAATATCTACTGAGTTGCTACTGTGTGCCAGGGACTTGGGATTCATGGTGAACAAAGTCTCTGCTCTCTTGGGAGTTTATCCAAGAGGCAGGAGACAAAGTTGATAAGTAAATTATATGCCAACAGGGGGAAAATACGCTAGAAAAATGAAACAAAACAAAACGGGGACAGGAAGGGGTGGGAGTACTCTGTGTGCGTTGCAGATTAACTGGTATGGTCCATATAAGGCCACCATGAGAGAGTGGTATTTGAGCAAAGGTGAAGGGAATGAGGGAGTCATCCGTGAGTAAAGACCAGAAAATGGTCTTTGTAGTAAAGAAGCCAGTGTGGCTGGAATGGAGAGTAAAAAGAGATGAAATCAGAGGACTGAGAAAACTTAGGCTTTTATTTAGAGAAAAACAGAATTACTAAAGGGTCTTCATAGATTAAGGGTTTATGGATTCAGAGGTGTTAGCTCTTACTCTCCACCAGAGCAGAAGGATCACGTCTTTGCCTGTGCTTGCAAAGCCTGCAAAGGAAAAGGTACTGCGGGATTCTGTAGTCTGCAAAGCTGTTCTGTTTTCAGACTGAAGATACATCAGTACGTATGAGTATCTTAGTGAGTATATGAGACATACAAAATGTAACAAAGTACTGTCAAACTTGAAATGATTTCTTTTTAAAAATTTTTAAAAAAAATTTATTTAAGCAATCTCTATACCCAACATGGGGGCCCAAACTCATGACTCCGAGATCAAGAGCCACATGACCTACCAACTGAGCCTGTCAGGTGCCCCAAACTTGAAATCATTTCTAAGTAGGTGGGACATCACTGGTACTATTCTACTTTTTTTTTTTTTTAAAGATTTTATTTATTTATTTGACAGATAGAGATCACAAGTAGGCAGAGAGGCAGGCAGAGAGAGAGAGAGGAGGAAGCAGGCTCCCTGCCGAGCAGAGAGCCCGACGCGAGGCTCGATCCCAGGACCCTGGGACCATGACCCGAGCTGAAGGCAGAGGCTTTAACCCACTGAGCCACCCAGGTGCCCCACTATTCTACTTTCGATGGTGAATAAAACAGAACATTGCTATAAAAATCTAATTACTGACATTAGGTCCTATAGTTTTCTTTGCACAGCACACACCTGAGTGCTTTGTGAAAAGGGAAAGATCTTTTAATATCAACTGAACTATGCATAAAGGAGACCTCAAGATTTTCATTGTATTTATTTTCATCCTCTATATACTAAGTGTATGTTTAAATAGCTTCTTTTTAAGTATTTCAATGAAGAACCTGACAATTTTCAATGCTTTAAATAAGAAGTTCTTACCTATTGTCTTCGACTGGAGACTTTCATTAGTTAGTTGATTAAAAATAGATTCTGCTGCCAAAATTCCACTTTTCATTGCTGTATGGGTACCTTTGATCTTGGGAACATTCATGAAACCGGGACTACAACCAATTAGTAAGCCACCAGGAAAGGTGAGTTTTGGTATAGACTGAGGAAAGAAACATTCCAAGTGCATTTTTAGCTTAAACAAACAAACGGAATACTACTACAAATTATAGTCTCTTAAAGTCTTCTAAGGTTGTAGGGAAAAATGTGAAGGAAAAAATCAGAGCAAAGGCAGTGTCTTCCTCCTTTCCTAAGAATGAGGATTAGAACTATTACATTTTTCTAAGACTTTTTCCTCTTCTCTTCTTCCCCCCTTCTTACCTACATGAGACAGATTTAGGACCAGGGCATTAACACATTAAAATGTTATTATTTAAATATCCATGTCTAAAAATACTCCCTAAACCTAAACAAATTTAAAATTAAAATGTTATTATTCAAATATCCATGTCTAAAAATACTCCCTAAACCTAAACACCTATTATCTAAATTGTAATCTGCTTTTACATGCATTCTCAGTAACACATGATTTACAGAAGGTTCTCACCATGGCATCATTACAATTAGCTACTTCCTTAAAGAATATATTTTAATTAACTTAAGAATAAGCTGAATTTCCAAAATAACTTCTAAGACCATTGTTTGGACCTCAGTATATATTTCTCATGAAAAACAATGTAATAAGAGGTGGTGGTATTTTTTTGGGTTAGCCAGTAAAAGCTTATATATACCCTACAATGTAGTGACTAAATTAGATTGTTTGCCTGGGAAAAGATACTCTAATATATAGTTTGAAAAGCAAAAGAAGAGAAAGCCAGTGCAGAGTTTTCTTTCTTCCTTCTGTAGTTTTTCTTCTTTACGTGCTTCCTAAAGTAAGCCACAGTCTTTGCTGAGAAAGTGGTGGGTGGTAAGAATTTGGCTGATGGTGCTGAAAGGGGCTCAGAGGGAAGGAGGATAAACAGGGAAACCAGTGCCTCAGCTGCATGAGCAGTGAGGGATCTGTGGCCATAGCTCCCATTAATGACATAATTCTAACCCTGAGGGAGAGGCGGTGAGAAGCAATGCTGGAGGACAGAAAGAACGCTGGTATAAGATGGGTCAGAGTTCAAGTCCTTTCACGGTATATGTTGGGAATGAATTTATGATTATGGTTCTCAGACTGAATTCAATATCAGAACTACCTAGATAAAAGTGTGTGAAATCAGGATCACAGAATAGATAAGAGGGGGGAGGGCTTTCTGGAATATTACTAACCGAAAAGAAATAATAGGAATTTGGATAATGACAACACTTTCCTAAAATAGGGCTGTGGCCTTGCTAACACTAGGTTTGACTCAAGAACCAGAAGACTGTGAAGTTTAATAAAAGGGCATGGATTGTTAGTACAAGTTCTTCCAAACTGGTGCATAAATCCTATGAATAAAAATCTTAACGGACCAAGCAAAATGCATTTTGCATTATTTTTACATCCTGGGAGTATCCTACCCTATATCCTGCCCTATCCTATAGGGGCAGTGTTACTGGCAGCTGGGTATCTTGTTAAGGAACTATGGACTTAGGAAAAGTTGCACTGAGAAATGCACAAATAATTGGAAACCACATTAAACCACAAATAACTAGAAACCCTCCAGAAAAGGTAAGTTTTGGTACAGACTGAAAAAAAGAAAGAAAAAAAGAAAGAAAAAGTCACATATATAGCAACCATCTCATTTATAGAGAATTGATGGTTGCCAGAGGGGAGGGGGAGGATTATAAAATATGTAAAGTGGATTAAGAGGTATAAACTTCCAATTATAAAGTAAGTATAATTTTAAAAATTAAAGGGAAAAAAGTCATATTTGTTAGCTAAAAATAAACAAAACCAAATGTTCCAAATTCTTGCTTATGGTTCTTTAAAAACTTACTAGAAATAAATTTCTGAATCTAATTGAAGCAGAAAATTTAAGTAAAATATGAGTGTGTGTATATGTATATGTGTGTGGTCAACTCTTCCCACCATTCTAAAAAATCATCTGACACGTTGAAACACACAAGGCAGATGTTTTTAAATACAAATCTGTATATCCTATTGAATATACTGGAAACTGCACACTATACATTAAAAAGAGCAGAATTAGACTGACAGGTATTATAGAGACTGTGAAAAAGAGCTGAATGGGCTTGAACACAGTTATGCAATTTAATAAATATTTGTTGCAAATGAATTACTACTCTAGAAACAAAACAACCTCCTGAGAAGTAATCTGATAGCAATAGAATTTAGGGATACTGTTATTTTATGTTTCTAATGATTACATTTATAATTTTAGCTATGATTTTACCTGACTTTATAAATTATTGTTATAGTAATAATAAAGTATTTGGAACTTCACTTTAAAGGTTAACTTCCCTCCTCCCTAATATTCTATAATCTGTTACTTTTACAACAGGATTGCCAAAAAAAAAAAAAAAATCCAATCCAATCTAGAAAATGGTTTGATTTTCCTAGGTTATTAGAGACAGAAAGGATCATCTATAAAATAAAGACCAGGGAAGATAAGTAAGTTCCTTTAAGTCACTTCGTATAAATTTTAGAGCTAATTTTTTAGATCTTACCTAATATTTTTACAATAGTACTAACAGCTTTTATCATGGCTACGTAGGTTTTTATCTCATTGTCTATATATACTTAATACATTAACATTTTTTTATAACCATGCTGTTTTATAGCCTGCTTTTCTTTTTATTTTTACTTAATGTCATAGCTTTGACATCTTTTCCATGTCAAAATCTGTAGATGTAACCATATTTTTAATGACTATAAAGTTCTTTGTAGACTTGAGTTACCAGTTTCTTGTTCTTTTTTCTGTATGTTGAATTATATACTGGATTCTTTTTTAAAATTTAAATTCAATTAATTAACATATAATGCTACATTAACATTTCATAAGATCTACTAAGAACATACACTAAAATAGACAATCAAGGGCAAAAACTTGACAGAGGCCACCCAAAAGGCATGGATGTTAATTGGTTGTTGGGATAAATTAATTACCTTTGTGGAAAACTAAATCTTTGTTTCCTGGCAGCTAAGGAATAAAGGAAAATATCTTTGGATCATATAGTTTTAATTTTCTGGATAAAAGCCAACCAACCAACAAAAAGTCTATAAATTTATCTCAAGAAATCAATATATTCTTAAAACTAAATTTGTAGTGTAATTTAACTATGGTATGACACAGTCTTATAAACACTAGACGTCTTGCTTAAAGTTACTTCCTGAGACATAATTTTCTATTCTTTATCTAAATTTATTACATTATATTTTCAATGTTTACTTTGTAAGGCAGAAATAAGAAATAGAAAGTTGGACGAGTTACCTGAAAGCCACCTTCATTCAGGGCTCTGGCTCCATATGCAATCCTTTTTCCACCCTCCAATGTTGGCTGAATGCTGGGATGGTGTTTCCACCTTTGGAACTCTCTAAATGGACTCAAATATGGATTCTGGTAGTCTAGACCAACCTTAAAATTTTTATATTTAAATTTGGTAAATTTATACAATTAGATATTTTTATTTCAAATTATATCAAGCTAAAATGTGATCAATATTTATGAGAAAACATGTACATTAAATTTGTTGTATTCAAAGTACTTGGAGAAACAGATGCAGTAACCCAAACTTAAATAAATAACTGAATAAAATCTGTTTGGAAAAGAAAGGGTAAACAAAAGGATACCATGTGTTTATAATTGGTCAAACTTTAAAAATTTAGAGCATATTAATAAATCATTGTGCTCTGTAAATAAAAGCCCAAATTAGAAAAATATTTGTAGGTAAGTGTCTAACATTATGTTCCTACAAAAGGAGTTGTAATTATTTTTCATTAATCAGTACTCACTCTAGTATACAACTATATATACTAATATATACTATATATATTATATAATCAACTATATATACTAATAAGCTATATGTGGTACTACTGAGGCAAAAGTGAAGAAAGAGAATATAATCATACTTAGAAAAAAGAGGACAAGAAATAGAAGTTACATTTTATGAGGCATTATCAAAACGCTGAAATTGATAACCAAACTTTTTGGCTTTGAAAAAATTAAGTCACTGGAATAATTATACAAAGATGAGAAACTGAACACTTGGCTGGGTGTCAAAAAACACCAATAATGCAAAAATTTAAAAATGTGTCATATACAAGTCTAATTATGACATTAAATCATAAAGCTGCCCCCAACTGTAACGTATGGTGCAGAAACCCTTATTTTTCTATTCCTTGCAATGTTCAAGACGTAATTCACTGCAAAGATACAAATGGTTAAAAAGGGAGAAAATGCTTACATTTTTTAACAAGTTATAGATTCAAACCCAGTGCTGATTTCACTTTTTGTGACAGCATGCCATAGTGGAAATTGGGCTTGGAAGTCACACAAACTCAGATGTGAATCCTGCTTCTGTCATTTAATGGGTGTAACTGGGGAAGCTGTATAACTTGTTTGGACTTCAGTGTCCCGTCTGTAAAATAAGGATATACATACTTCAAAGGAATCTTACAAAACTTAGACCTCTCCATGAAGCATAGGGCATAGTGTCTGGCATTTAGTAGCTACTATCACAAAAGCTATGTGTGTTTAAAGCTATAGACCAATGCCTGTGATAACCACAAGCACTTTACCTACTGACAAAATGAGAAAGTGACCTTTAAATGAAAAGCATTTTACAATCTCCAGATTTTATAACACTGATGATCCAAGGACTCCAACAGTAGAGTTTTCCATAATGGGTGTGTAACTTACCACAAAACCAAGGGCTACCAGGGGTTCACCTTCATTTAAATGGTAGAGGAAGGAGCCTCCATAAGTATGTCTGTCCAAGGGCCAGCCAACAGTGTGATCCACTCTCCCTGGTTTCCACTTCTTTTCATCAATAATCCATAACTTAAAAAAAGAAGACCTAGAGTATTATTTAAATTTTTTCTACCACCACAATATATCAAATTTACCAGGTTTTTATGTCTTAGCTATGAAAATTTCAAGGGAAAAACTGCAATAAGAGAAACACAAAAAATGTAATTCACCTATCAAAGAAAATGTATCGCACAGCAGCATCATGAATTGGACTAAAAAATCGGTCAGAAAAGCTATGAACTCTTTAAGAAATTTCTTCTAGAAAATGATTAGATTTTCAAAATGGTTAAGACTTTCATGTGGTTATAGGGAACACCAATGAAGAGATGAGGAAAACTTCTGGGGTGCTGGTAATGTTCTAGATCTTGATTTAGCTGGAGGTTCCATGGATATGCTCACCTTGTAAAAATTAATTAAGCTGTACCCTTAAGATCTGCTGCTTTCAAGTATATATGTCATTCTTCAGTAAGACAGCTTATGCTCCCCTGCACTCCCCTTTTCCCAGCTGAAAAAAATTGTTCATCTATTTTCGGAATGGTAAGGTTTTTTTCTTTTTTTTTAATATTTTATTTATTTGATGGAGAGAGAGAGCACAAGCAGGCGGAACAGCAGGCAGAGGCAGAAGGAGAAACAGGCTCCCCACTGAACAGACAGCCTGATGTGGGGACTCAATCCCAGGACTCTGGGATCGTGACCTGAGCCTAAGGCAAATGCTTTATCGACTGAGCCACCCAGGCACCCCTGGAATGGTTAAGTTTCAAACTTTTAACAATTCCCAATTGAAACATCTAAAAATCAGATAATATTATGTGTGATGCACAACCTACCAAAACAAGCTTTTACTCACAATAAATCTAGCTATTACAGAACTGGAAATGTTCTGAGCTTTAACCCCCCCAAAAATTTGGGGGTTATAATGCATCTTTACACTCTAATAAGCCAAAGGTTTGGGAAAACAGAGATTGGATAAATTGAGAAAAATATGTAATAATTAATCTAAATTTTAGGTTTCAGATCAATATACTATGGCTGAGTGTATATTTCATAAACTAAATTATCTTCTCAGTGCAATTCTGAAGAAACCATTCTTGTATGATCTGGTCACCCTACAAACAGCATGGGGGTATCATGTCAAATCTTACTGGGACAGATGGCATTACAATGAAAAGAAATTCATATCACAAATATTTTCAATTTCCAGTCTTTGATTTTAAGCAACGATTGATAAAACAATTACAACACGTAGAACCAATTTAGATAATAATGGAATTTGATCAGCAGTATTTTGTAGCCCCTTAAAAATAGCCCAAATATTTTCAGTTATGATGAACATTTCAAGTCAATGAAAAACATAGCAACTATAAAATTACATCAATGTAGGGGTGCCTGGGTGGCTCAGTGGGTTAAAAACTCTGCCTTCAGCTCGGGTCATGATCCCAGGGTCCTGGGATTGAGCCCCGCATCGGGCTCTCTGCTCGGCAGGGAGCCTGCTTCCCCCGCCCTCTCTGCCTGCCTCTCTGCCTACTTCTGATCTCTGCCTTTCAAATAAATAAATAAAATCTTAAAAAAAAAATTACATCAATGTTACAGACTACATTATAATACAAATGAGTTTAAACTCCATAGTTAAAAATTAAAATCACAAAAACAAATCAGGATACCTCCTTCAGTCCAATTCCATAGGTTTGGGGTTCACAATTGGCCCTCAAATCAAACTTCTTATATAGTTGCTTGGCTAGATGTCCGTGGCAACCCTCCGCAAAAACTGTGACTTTTGCATGTAGTTCTAGTCCTCTCTCAAATGTTGTCTAAAAAATAAAAACATGTTAAATTGCAACATTTGACAATTTAAAAAATATTCACATTTTGGTCAGTTTTGAATTGAATAATGATGCAGGTATAGAAGAAACAATACAAATACAAAATACTAGAAATAAAACTACTGTTTAAGAAGAATCTAATTTAAATTTTATAATATATCCTGTGTCTTTGTTGTATTTTTCTCTTTTTTACTTCCAAAGTACCTAAATGGTTAAGTGTGATAAGAATTAAAAAAGCAAATAAAGCACACTCATGCTAAAAATATTCTCTACAAATGAAAATAAAGTGAAAAGTGAAAATCCATTTCCTCCCTGCTCCTAGTTTTCTAGTTCTGAAGCAGAAAACATTATTAATAGCTTTCTTGTGAATCATGCCAGAAAATTTCCATGAATAAAAAACTATACAGAGCCTATTCATATCCTTCTAACACAAGTAGAATCATACTAAGTATACTCTTTAGCTACTTGCTTTTTTCACTTTAATTTTACTTGTTCTCTATTGCTGAATGTATATTCTAAAACTGAATTTTCCAAATGGAAAAAAAGCCACAAATGAAGTCTTTACCTCTCTTTTGCTCTCTGTATTTTGCACTTACACATACTACAAGGCACTCAATAAAGTTACTTAATAAAGGAATGCAGAATAACCAGAAAAGTCTCTTACAAAATATATCTTTTCTGATATTTCTCTATTCATTTTATTTGCATGTCTGTGTGTATGCAAAGACAAAAAGTAGTTTAATTCTGACAGTTTTGTAACCGTTTTTGCACTAGTTGAATGTAAAAGCAAGATACTCCAAGAAAAGAATCCTCCCCCCCACGAGAGAGCTCATGATGGGGTGAGGGTAGGGGCAGAGGGACAATCTGGAGAGAAGGATTCCTAAGCAGGCTCCACACCCAGCACAGAGCCAACTGTTGGGCTCAATTTCAGGACCCTGAGATCATGACGTAAGCCAAAATTGAAAGTCAGACACTCAACTGACTGGGCCACCCAGGTGCCCTTAAAGCATTCATTTTTTATGTCTGAATAGATTCCCCTAATTTTTCAAACAATTCTCAATAGTGGACACTTAGGCTGTTCCAGTGTGTTTCACTATTATAAAGCATTGCTTAGATGAACATACTTGGTGCTGAATATTTTCAATCTGAATGGTAAGAATTATCTCATGATTAATTTAATAAATTAATTACTTTGATTACTACAGAGTCTGAACATCTTTTACACATTTATTAGTAACTGCTATTTTTCTTGTACAATGCTTATCAGTGTCATATATATGTATACATGTATATTACACTTTCATACACATCCTATAATTTCACTTAGTATCTTTTTATTTTGTTCTCGTCTGCTCACTTCACTCATCCACAAACCATGTTAACAATCTAGTATGTACAATTTATCCAAATATTTAAACACACATACATACTGAGGTACATACACACTTAAACGTTTTTGGTTCCTGATTTGTTTTACAAAAAATAGGATCATTTAATACAATGTACCTTACTTTTCTCACTTAATAATACTTCTCTTTTATTCATCTCTATATTCCCATTGCCTAGCATAAAACTGGCACACTGTAGGTATTTATTAATATTTCTTGACTCAAAAAGGGAAAAAGTACTTAAAACAGTCAGGAAAATGCAAATTAAAATAACAGTGACTCAGCACTGTATGTAGCAAAAATGTAAAATAAAGTTATATCTTTCAGTAACTGGACTGTGGGGGAAAAAGCTTTTTTTAAAATTCAATTTCAGTTAGTTAACATATAGTACATCATTAGTTTTTGAATAGTGTTCAGTTCTTCATTAGTTTCATATAACACCCAGTGCTCATCACATCACGTGCCCTCCTTAATGTTCATCACTGAGTTACCCCATCCCAAACCTACCTCACTTTCCACAACCCTCAGGTTTTTTTCCCCGGAGTTAAGAGTCTCAGTTTGGCTCCTTCTTTGATTTCTTCCCATTCCATTCTCCCTCCCTTCCCCTCTGATCCTCTGTGTGGTTTCTTATATTTCACACATGGGTGAAACCGTATAATAATTTTCTTTTTCTGATTGACTTATTTCATTGGGTGAAAAAATAAAAGATACACCCCTTTCCTTCAGTCTAATCATAGAGGCAGACATTAAGGAAATACATGAGTATATAAATACAAATAAATACAAATTATGACTAAGTGCTATGAAAGAAAACAGGATGCTACGAGAGGAAATAAAAGAAGGAAATTTATGGATTGGGTGAACAGGAAAGGCTCCTTTGAAGAAATGACATTTAAGCTACGGACTCTGAAGAAAAGGTACTTAAGCATCTTTCCTTATAAGTAGTAGTGATCTGGACTTTGCTCTTCTGTGAATTGTCGGTTTTTTAGATTTTGCTCATTTTTCTAAAATGCTGCCTTTTTTCTTGTTAATGTATATGTGGTATTTGATATTATAGGTAATCAAAAAAATTTTCCCCAATCTACAGTTTATCTACAGACTTTATAGTAACTTTAGCATACAGAACTGTTTAATTTTTATACAGTTTAAAAAGGTCTGTCTCTTACGGGTTCATTATTTCTTGCCTCTACAGGATGGCTTATCCTACTTTTAAGTTGCAATTGTAATCTAGATTTCCTTCTAATTTCTCAATTTTTTTAAAGATTTTATTTTTTCCAGAGAGTGTGAGAGACAGCAAGAGTACAAGCAGGGGGAATGGTAGGCAGAGGGAGAAGCAGGTTCCCCGCTGAGTGAGGAGCCCGGTGCAGGACTCGATTCCAGGACCCTGGAATCACAACCAGAGCCAAAGACAGATGCCTAACTGACTGAGCCACCCTGGAGTCCCTATTTTTTGTTTTAAGAAATCCTCAGAATTTTTAAAAAATAAAAGGACCAAACTCTATTTGTTTTCAGGTGGACATGCAGTTTTCCTGACACCAATTATAAAACAATTCAATCTTATTGAACTAAAATATTACTTAATATACTTCAGCTTCCTCTTAGAGGCAGTATGTCCCATAGTGTTCAAGGGGTAGGCCCCAGAGCCAGCCACACTGTTAATATTCAAACCCCAGCCCCACTACTTACAGCTGTCTAACCTTGGGCAAATCACTTAACTTCTGAAACTTAAAATTGTCCAAATCAGAATTCTTATAATCAGACGGCTATTAGATGTGGCACAGAGCTATTGAATAAGCAGTAGGATATAAGATTCCGGGCTTGGGTATTTAGAGCCATGTGACCAGATGACGTCACTACGGAGAAAATGTAGATAGAGAAGGACTCAACATTGAGCCCGAGAGCCTCACTATTTACATGATAGGAAGAGGACGAGCAAGCAAAGGTGTAGGGAGTAAAACAAAAGGAAAACCAAGAGTAGATGTCACCAGCTAGACTGCAAGACCTGACATTTACTGCCCACCAACTTGTATTCACTAAACTCTCTTTCATTTTCTCTTAAGCTCTTCTTTCTGGCTTACCTTTAAAGTCTGGCAAATGAAACTCAGAGCCACTGCTCAGGTGATGGTGACTGCCCTGACAAGACCTCTCACTGGCCTAGGCCACCCAGACCTTTTGCGCTAAAGCCCCCGACTCACACCTGCACAGATGGACCATGGAGTGACCTCTGGAATGACCGGCAATTACCTCTACCTCATTATAATACTAACATCTCCACCCAAGGAGGAGCCTCAGCCTTATTTACATAATATTACTACATAGGTTTTACATAAT
>NW_019154087.1:49973921-50219575 GCF_002288905.1 Enhydra lutris kenyoni | reverse complement strand
AGCAGGCTCCCTGCTGAGCAGAGAGCCCGATGTGGGGCTCGAACCCAGGACCTGGGATCATGACCTGAGCCGAAGGCAGCGGCTTAACCCACTGAGCCACCCAGGCGCCCCCAATTTTTGGCCCTTTTTAAGTTAAAAAATACTTATCTATAAAAATCCTCTAAGAGACAGAATTACATAAAAAGGGTTTTCTATATTCTAGTAGTTTGGAAATAGATACGATAAAGATTACATTTTGTATAAAAACCAATTTTTCATACTCCCTTCTCCTTCCAGTCTGGGAATAATTCTTCAAAAGCACGTGGATCAAGGCAAGCCCCTGAGAGAGTATGCGCTCCTATTTGAGCAGCTTTCTCTACTAGACACACACGGATGTCCTTTTCATGTTTAGTAGCCAACTGCTTTAGACGAACAGCTGCAGAGAGTCCTGCAGGGCCTGCACCAACTATAACTACATCTGCTTCTTCTGCAAACCTCTCCATGTTCACTCCTGGGAGGAAAAAATGATTTAAAAAATACATGAAAATTCTGGGATGAATATGATCTGATAAAAATCACAAACTAGGTCACAAACACTCACTATGCTTTAGAGCATTTACAGAAATTGCCCCTCTGCTTTGCATGAGAATTATACTAAATATATTACTGTATTAATTGGATGTTCTCTTAGGTTCCATTCCAGTGTCTATCTTATTTTTGCTTCCATAAACCACTTTTGACTTTGAGATTTACTACTAAAAACTTTGCAGATATTTTCTTATCTCAATATCAATATGTAATAGATTTGGTAAAGCTATGAAATATTATTAGATGATCTTATACTATCATGAAAAATATTTCCACAAAATGATATAAAGTATCTAAAAAAGCTTCAACACTTCTACAGAAATTATTACTTACCTTCCCATCGTTTGTCCTTATCCCGGGGATAAATAGTATAGTGGGTAGTAATTCGAGGTACAACAGAAGTTGAAGACCATCTTGTATGACCCACAGGTAGATGATTTTTCTTAATTTTTAAGGCATGAAAGCACTGATATGCTGCACAAAAATTGGTATTTTTTCAATTAGCTTTTCTCGGAGTAGACTAAAAAACCATTTTTTTTAAAGGAAAAAATTCTAGGATTAGGAATCAGATCTGGTTTCTCTTTAATTTTCTATTAATTAGCCCTAAGACCTTCATTAACCTCTTTAGATTTCAGTTTCCTTATCCGAAAAAAGGAAAGGGTCACTAGATGATCTCTAAGGTACCTAACTGATTTAAAATTGTATGACCCACATGATATCTTATAGTTGAAAATTTTTTATATTCTCACCGTATCAACACTGCAGACAGTGAATGGTTAGATCTAGGCTGTTGAGCCATTATTTGTGATATGACCTGAAACAGACTGTACTATTTCCTAGATGAACAACTTAGCTTCTTCTCATAAACCAATGTTTTCAAACTATATTTAAAAAGTATCTAATAAATTAATTTATTCAATTTAGCTCATATCAAGCTTAACCTATGAACAGGAAAACCCTAAAATTTATCAACCAAATTATACGTTTTTTAAAAAAAATTTATTTGCCAGAGGGAGAGCGCATGCATGTGTGCACAAACGGGGGGGAAGAGCAGGCAGAGGGAGAAGCAGGCTCCCTGCTGAGTAAGGAGCCTGATGGGGGACTCAATCCCAGGTCATGACTTGGGACTCAAACCCTGGTCATGACCTGAGTCAAGGGCAGACACCTGAGGCACCCAGGCGTCCCTAAACTAGATACTTTCGAGAGTAATAAGGGACAGTATTAATGATTATGCTGGGACAACATGGGCAAACTAGGTTTTATGGTCAGCTTTTTAAAAAACTGACTCTCCGATATGGCAATATCTTCTGAGAGCCTTAAAAATGTACATATTCATTAAGTAAGCAAATAGAAATAAACAGAAGTGTGGAAGGCTTTATCTACAATAATGTTCATTAAAGCTCTTGTCCTTGAACCTTCAATTCTACCTCTTCCTTCCCCTATCTGAAGTAGAGACCATAACACACCAAATGTCATAGAAAGAAGTAATTAAATGGGAACTTTCCTATTTCCTTGGCAACAACCTCTAATGTAATCTGTATTTGTGTCCACTCTTCATTCATTTTCTAGGTTACAACAGATATCTTTTCACTTAGAATGATGATGATAAGGCTTAGCCCTCCCAATTTCGGAGGGACATCAATCCATCTGAAGCCTTCCCTTTCACCTGCATCTTCAGTTTCTGTCTCCCTTCTCTGGTACTCTTCTCCTTGATACTTTTTCCCATTACACACACACACACACACACACACACACACACACACACACACACATAATGACAGAGAATACTCCCTTGGGAATAGCCCAGATACAAAAACTTGTATTGGAGTTATAGTAATTATGAGTCTGTTTTAGGAGAAGGAATAATCAAAGGAAACGAAAGAAATAAAGATTTCAGAAACAGAATATACATAAGGATTTTCCATATGCTAAAGATGCCATTTCTAATCAGAGAAAAGAAACGGCTACTTATTAAATGGTCAAAGATAGGGAGAAATTCATTTGGAAAAAATCATACCTTTCTCTTCCTATCAAAATGAATTCCATATGGCTTATGATTTTTTTTAAAGATTTTATTTATTTATTTGACAGACAGATCACAAGTAGGCAGAGAGGCAGGCAGAGAGAGAGGAGGAAGCAGGCTCCCTGCTGAGCAGAGAGCCCGATGCGGGGCTCGATCCCAGGACCCTGAGATCATGACCCAAGCCGAAGGCAGAGGCTTTAACCCACTGAGCCACCCAGGTGCCCCGTCCATATGGCCTATGATTTTAATAGAAAAAGTCAAAGTATAAAAGATTATGTTGATACATCCACAGATTATTCGTTTCTCCACTTTTGAGTGTGGACTGCAATTAGTGACTAGCTTCCAATGAGTACAAAAGGGAAAAATATTAATTTTACAGTGGAGAAATACAGAGACCCTTTAACCAAATGATTAAGTTTAACATTATTGGCAACAAGACATTTTGGTATCACACACTCCCTGATGTGATAAGAAGGGCTCTTTACCTCTTTGGCATACTTCTCCAAAAGCTGTAACCTTGGTCTAAACATGAGAAATCATCAGACAAATTCAGATAAGGGACATTCTACAAAATGCCTGGCTAGTATATATTGAAAGTAGCAAAGTCGTAGAGACAAGAAAAGACAGAGGAACCCTCATACACAGCTGGTAGAAATGTAAAATGGTACAGCCCTTTGGAAAAACGGTACAGCCAGTTCCGCAAAACCTTAAACATAGTTTCCACAGAACTCTCTCCCAGGTATATACCTAAGATAAATGAAAACACACAAAAGCTTATATATGTATCTTCATAGATATATTATTCATAACAGCCAAAATATAGAAAAAGCCCAAATATCTGTTTGTGAATGGATAAAAAGTGATATATTCATACAATGGAATATTATTCAGCAACAAAATTCAGTAGTAATAAATGCTATATTATGGATGAACTTTGAAAACACTATGCTAAATGAAAGAAGCCAGCCATGAAAGACCACATATTATGATTCCATGGGTATGAAATATCCAGAATTGACTATAGAGACAATAGATTAGTTGTTGCCCTAGGGCTAGAGAGGTTGAAGAGTGATTGCTAATGGGTGTGAGGTTTCTTTTGAGGGTGATGAAAATGTTCTGAAATAGATTGTTGTGATGGTTGCACAACTGTGTGTTTATAGTAAAAACCACTGATTTTATATCTTAAAGGGTATGATTGTAGAGTATATGACATATCTCAGTAAAACTATTATTAAAAATAGAAGATTTACAATCACACACAAAAAAGATTATGAGAAAACAAGAATGTGGAGCAACTGGCTCTCTCATTCATTACTAGTGGGAATGCAAAATGGTACAGGCACTTTGTAAGACAGTTTGGCATTTCTTACAAAGCTAACCATATCTTAACAGATGATCCAGCAGTTGTACCCCTTGGCATTTACCCAAATGAGTTGAAAATTAATGCTCAGACCAAAACCTTCAGTCAAGCAAGATGAATAAGCTCTAGAGATCTGATGTTGAACACCGTACCTATAGTCAATAATAATGTACATTTAAAAATTTGCCAAGAGGGTCTATCTCATGTTAAGAGTTCTTATCACAGTAAAACAAAAGAAAGAAAATGTCCAGGTTAAAAAAAAAAAAAAAAAAGCCCTTCACATGAATGTGTATAGCAGCTTTATTCATAATTGTCAAAACTTAGATGTTCTTTAATACGTGACTAGATAAACAGATACAATGAGGTGCATACATACAATGGAATACTATTTAGCGCTAAAAAGAAATTAACTATTAGACATGAAAAAACATGGAGGGAACTTAAATGCATATTGAAAGAAGCCAATCTGAAAATGCCAATCTACATACTGCATGATTTCAACTACATGAGATTCGGGAAAAGGTAAAACTATAGAGACATTAAAAACATCAGTGGTTGCTATGGGTTTAGGAAGAGGGAAGAAGGGATGAATATGTGAATTTGAATATGAATATTATATATAAATATAAGCATTATATCTGCAAATGAATAAGTTTCTAAACATGGACTGTAACAAATAATAAAGATCAACAAAGACTTTTGCATGGATTTGAAATGTAAAATGTAATAAAATTTACATTTTAATGGACATAATGAAGAGTTAAGATTTTTAATTATGATAGCATGCCTTACCTTTCATGACTTTATGGAAATTGAGGGGCAGCTACAATCCCCATTTACAGTGAATACATAGGAATTCAGACGATCCCACCACCCAAGCTCTCAATCCTTCCAACATCAGTCAAGCTCTGAGACTACAACTGGATATGAAATGATTTGTGAAGTAATGGAAACCGAGCTGTGATGAAAAAAGAATTTTCTTTCTTTCTTTTTTCTGATTAAATGGGAACATACAGCCTTGCATGGGCTATTCTTTAGCACTCAACTGCAGAATGAACATATTTTTATATTTTACTCTTTCCAATAAAATAATTTTTTTAAAGCAAAAATCTGGCATCAGACATCAGTAATTAAAGATTGTGATGAATACAGGAAGGGAAGAGATTTAGAGTGGCTGAACTCTAAAGGCTTTTAAACACTAAAAAAAATCATCTACTTTTGATAATCTTACAGTGGCAAGGAAATTAATTTTCTCTACTTGCAAAGGCACACTAAAAATTATAGTATTGGGAATAATTTTTAAATTATTATTTCATATATCCTAAGTCTTGAAAAAATGTACATTAAGACACATAAAGGTATTATAGGAGAATTTAGTTCTAGAGTTCAAATATAGCATTACCATCATTCAAGAGAATATTAAATAATTAATCATTTGTATTTTTATTATTAAGAGATATTAAAATCTTTGTCTTATGATGAATTGTAGTTTAGTGTGTAGAAGTTATCATTTGCTGCTGAAAACTGATGATTCGATATCAGATAAAAGTAATTCTACTGCTTATACAGCTAGTTATTTTCTTGAGAATATCTGGAACTGGGTAGTTCGATTTCCACCACGGGATAAAAAGTCACAACCTGGGGCACCTGGGTGGCTCAGTGGGTTAAAGCCTCTGCCTTCTGCTCAGGTCATGATCCCAGGGTCCTGGGATTGAGTCCTGCATCCGGCTCTCAGTTCAGCAGGGAGCCTGCTTCCTCCTCTTTCTCTGCCTGCCTCTCTGCTTACTTGTGATCTCTGTATGTCAAATAAATAAATAAATAAATAAAATCTTAAAAAAAAAAAAAGTCACAACCTTTACTCCCTTTCTGAAAACAAATCTGACATTCCACTTTAGATATTTGAACAATTAGGCATGTTGGCTGAATTCTGGTAGAGAAGTAAGGTCAAAAAGTCCATTGAACTCATAAGATCACCATATCAAAGTCACACTGCCAACACATTTGTGTCCATCTCCTTGTTGCCAGTAGTGTTAACACTGAGCTATGAAAATGACAACGATTTAAGTATCCATGGAAAATGGAAATGCTGGGGTGCCTGGGTGGCTCAGGTGGTTGGGTGGCTGCCTTCGGCTCAGGTCATGATCCCGGGATTCTGGGATCCAGCCCCACATTGGGCTCCCTGCTCAGCGGAAAGCCTGCTTCTCTCTCTCCCTCTGCCTGCTGCTCTGCCTACTTGTACTCTCTATCTCTGGCAAATAAATAAAAAACCTTAAAAAAAATCTTCTAAAAAAAGAAAAAAAAAAGAAAATGGAAATGCTAATTTTGGTGGAATGTAATTAACGCTTGGCCCAAGAATGATTTCAGCTAAATTAGGCAGTAGGGCAGATACCATCTTACTACTTTGATATTTCACAAAACATAAAGTGTATCTACACATTAGGTGTAGTAATACATGCCCAAGTATCAGGAACTTTAAATAAAATTCAAATTTAACATATGGTGGCCAAATCTGACAATTTCTATGTGCATGAAATGTACATAATAAGAACATCCTTGAAGTTGCAATATGGATACTTGTTTATTCTGTAACCAAAAATTAAAGAAACTAAACCAAAAAACTAAACCAAATGTGACAAAATGCAAGATCCTGTAGTGAATCTTTTTGAATGTTTAAACCCTTTTTAAAAAGTAAAGCTAAACAAAGACCACCCAACTGCATTATTTTTACTTAAGAGGAAGAAAAGGTAATGAGGTATTTTCACAAGTCATTGTGATGGTTCTAGGAGCACCCACAACATGATAAGCCTCTAAAGTTAATTTTAGACAATGTAGAAAAACTCCTGGCTCCAGATATAAACTGGTGACTTGGGCCACGCATATGGATGTTAATCATGATGTGACAGATCAGACTTCAAATTCTTAATGGACTGGGATGGATGGCTGCAAAGACTAAAGTCAGGACACGACCAAGAAGAAAAACTGTGCAAATATTATTTTATCCATTTCCAACAATGCAAAAGAAAACACCTAAGCTTTGGGATAAGAATTAGGACCAGATCTGGAAGGTTCAGTTCGGGAGTCCAGGGGAGGGCCGTGTTGGTAAGTTTCCTCCGCCCGTGACCTTTAGCCTAGTTGTCAGTTCTTCCAATTGGGACAGCTCTATGGGGAGGAATCTAGGGTCCACTGCCAGGTATGGACGGCGTGACCTTGGCCCGAGTTTAACCTGAGGACTCCAGGAGAGCAGGTGAAGAGAGGTAGGTGTCTAGAGCCCCCCACAGCTGTAGCCCTGTCCGTTTTGCCCTAACTCCTCGACCTTCCTCTAATTATCCCCGACCGGAGTTCCCTCTCACCCGGGCACGACGGCTTGGCTAGCCGCACCAACATATTCTCTGGTCCCAGGACTGTCGGTGGGAGACAACGCAAGGGCTGTCAGTAGTTCACCGCGGGTGCTGAACCTCTAGACCGCGGGGGGCGCCATCACCTGCCGAGAATGACAAACACCTCCGCTGAAGTTTGCCTCTCAGTTCTGCCCAATGCTTAGGCTTCGCGGTGTTCCCGCCTCTTTCTTGCTCTGCGCCGGCGCCGCACAAGACGCTACGGCCGGCAGAGACATCCGGGTCACGTACCGAAAAAGGAAACGGAAAGGGACTCCAAGTCTCAGCACGATCCCGGCTTCAGGCTGAGGATTGGTTCTCCGTTTGCGTCTCACCAAGGCGTGGTGAGGACGCGGGAGAGCAGGTGAGAGAAACCCACAGATCCTGTGGTACACGCGTGCGCATCAAAAGTAGTGGGCGGTGTAGCGACGCATACAGCATTCTGGGAGTTGTAGTCCTCTATTCAAGCGCCTTCTGAGCCGGACCGGAGATTTGCGCCGGAGCGATGTACCGCCCAAGGTGATTGGCTGTCCCGAAAACACGACCTAGTATTCGCGGACTTGGGCAAAGACCCGCAAGGAGACCGGGCGGGACTTCAGGAGGGGGGGCGGGGCTTCTGGGTGTTGGGCGCGAGCAGTTTGAAAGACAGTTGGTGTTGGTTCGGCTGCTAAGGTCCGATTTTGCCGCCCCAGCCCTGCTCAATGGCAGACCCTGAGGAGCTGCGGATTTCTTCGCCGCCCCCGCCGCCCCCCTCCTCTCCCTCGTCTTCAGACGCCTCGTCAGCGTCTTCCCCCGGCGTTCCAGTGAGTTTGGGCTGGCCAGTTCCGAGCAGGAGCAGCGGCCGAACGGTGGACCCTCTGGAGGAAGTGGAGCTACAGATTGGAGACGTGAGTGTCGCTCGACAGGTCCCGGGGCCGCGGCCCCACTCGGCCCTCGTTGGGAGACCGTTGCTGTGCAAGGGAGGGAAGGACCAGGAATCCGCATCTCGCCCTTCTGCCCCCAAGGCGGTGGGCTGGGGGGTGGGTTAAGTAAACCGGAGACCCGAGGCCCCGTGTCCACCATCCCCGAGGATTCCCCCCCCCTTCCCCACCTTCCCCACCCCTCGCTGTTTTCTTTTCGTCTCGCCTCTGGTTTCAATCATCCTCCGTAACCTGAAACCACAGAGCTCTGCTGCGCGGACGTGTGCTGGCGATGTCTGCCCTCTATTCCTCCTCCTCGTCTGCTGGTGCTTAGGATCAGGCTGTGATTTCTTTCCTTGGGTCTTAAGATCCCGCTGCTCTAGTTGGCCACCTGCCAAGGCCAGCTGGCAATGCTATTATTGCGTGTCTCAGGCTTGCCTTGCGCTGGACCCAGTTTGGAGGGGTTACTTAACCGCGCCTGTAGTCTAGATTGGTTTCCTCAACGGCCAGGTCCGAGACCTCCCTGTGATTGCTAGAGGGCACACTGTGGTTTCTGTTGAGTCTCGAATTCCACTGACACACATACACCCACCCCCAGCGAAGTTTCAGTAAATAAGGACTCTTGGCTGAGTCGAGTGAATGAGGTATGTAGGATGTAATACTCCTGGGAGAACTTTGTGGAATAGACCCTCCTCCTGTGCAGATTGGAAACTGCGGAATGACCTCGATTATCTCTCGTTGCTTAATAAGCATTTTTTTTTTTTTTTAAGATGTCTAAAGTGCTGGTACAGCTTCAGTATTTGCTGAAGGAGACTGGTATCAAGAGAATATGTTGAGTGGACTGCTGATAGGTTATCTAGGAAGAGTGTAATTTTATATTCTAGGTGAAGAAATCATTTGAATAAGAAGTGAATTCCACGAAGAGATGGATATTTTTTGTATGCTGCTTTGGTTTGTTTTGATTTTGTTGATGTTATTTGGCCGTTTAGAGTATCTGTTCTTTGGTCTGTACATTTTCATGGTCTAAATAGTGTTCACAAGTAAAATTAGCGGGACGATGCCCTTGTTACCTAAATATCAGTGAGCTGTTTGTCAAGAAGTAAGTCCCTCAGATGCTTCTGGTACTTAGTGTCAAGGGCTCCAAGTCCTCTTTTTGAGCTAAATGAGTCTAGTGAATTTTCTTCCTTTTTTTTTCTTTTAAAGATTTAATTTTTTTTTTTTAAAGCAATTTCTACACCCAGCGTGGGGCTTGAACTCAACAACTCTGAGATCAAAAGTCACTTGCTTTCTATGATTGACCCAGCCAGGTTCCCCTGGTATATTTTCAATTAAGAAAAAAAAAAAGAAAAAAGTACTGACTTGTTAGGTCTGGTGCATAATGGGTATCTCTCCAGCACACATATTTCTTCAAAGCTTACTTTAAGGAATTTCTTAGGTTCCCTGAAGAAGCTAGTGTTGAGTTTGAAGATTTTTTTACATTTATGGAAAATAAGTTGGGCATGGGAGTCAGGGTTTTAAGCTATTTTTAGACTATAAAATGAGATGAAAATCTGAAAGATGAACATATTATTTGACTTTCTCTCTCTCTATCTTTTTTTAAAATTTTAGGCAGCATTTTCATTAACCAAACTTCTTGAAGCCACATCTGCAGTATCCGCTCAAGTGGAAGAGCTTGCCTTCAAATGTACAGAAAATGCACGTTTCCTTAAAACATGGCGGGACCTCTTGAAAGAAGGCTATGATTCTTTGAAGCCTGACAACTGATTTGGCTGTGTAATAATTCATACTTACTCATTTTTGGTATTTGCACATGTACCATAAGTATATGGTTGTCTCCAGCAGTTCTGTATATTCAGAATGAAATCTTCTTGGTTTTCTCACTTTTGTGAAAGCAGAATACTGATTCTGTTTTTCATGCTGGATGATATTTATCTTTAAATACTTTCTGTCCTCTAAACTTTAAAAGTCTATTTTATGAAAGTTAATTTCATCAGTAGATAACGTTAATAATGCTACAGTGTTACCAGTAGAAAAAAACATGTAGATCATTATTCTGTTTGATTTCTAAGAAGATGTCAGAAATGCCAGCGTTTGAAGTTGAGCTTCATTTTATGGACCAAGGGAAGTAACTAAGGTTACCAGTGTTGGCCCAGCTCCACCCCGCCAAGTTCCCTGGAACTAATGATTGTGTCTTACTTCTTTATCCCCAGCACCTAGAACAATGACAGTGTCACACAACAGCTAGTAAATGTTTGTTGAATAAAAGAGTTGACAATACAGTTGAAAGCTGTTTTTTTTTTTTCACATGAAACTTAGAATTGTTTTTCTAAAAAATATTTGAATTAGAACCTCACAGACTTTTTAGGAAGACATTCTTTTCTTTATAGGAATTTGCAATTTAACTGATAACTTTTAAAAGTGTATGATAAATATTTTTTATTCCTTATGATGCTTTATAAAAAGATTTTACTTCAGAAAATGAAAGCCTGTCTGGAAAGATTATATATATATAATTTTTTTTTCCCTTTTTATTTCTCAGGTTAATTGCTATGTGATGTTGTATGTTTGATTGTTCTCTTTAAAGTGCCTTATCAAAATTAAGGCTCTGTATTACTGCTTTTTGAACTTTGCACATAATAATTCTAAATTCTAAATACAATCATTCTAAAGATACTTTGTTTTTAATGCATCAAATTTAAATGATGTGATTGGTTTCATATTATTTGACTTTAATGACAATGTTCTAATTTACTTGTCCCATATCTTAGATTGTTCTATCTCTTTTTGCTGGTTTATGTCATATATGTCAGGGATTAAGCCAACTAATTCTCCATAACGGGTAGGCATCTTTGATATGGTATCTTAATTCTTTTGTAGATATGGAGATGTGTATAGAACTATATTCTAAAGCTCTATAGTGGGAACAAATGGATGGACAAAGAATAGTATTATTTAGTATATTAGGTCATAGTTCTTGATTAATTTTTTTAAGTTAAAGATAGCATATGAGGTGTGTTTCTACCAAAGAGATACTTATTTTGATATTAGAAAAATATTTTTCTTATGTCATCAAAATTGCAATTTGCAGAATATACAGAAATAAACATGTTCAAAGCAGATTTTATTTCTTTTCTTTGGGTTCATTATTTTAAAACTTTTACTCAAATATTTAAAACATAAGAGTAAATTATTAGAGGACATATTCTCACCATGCAGATTTAATAAACGTTAGCATTTAGTTATACTTTCTTCAAATCTATGTATATTTGTAAATGTTAGTTACATTAGAAAGTTTTGTTACCTCTTTGATCCCATCCCTTCTTCTCTCCCCAGAGGTAACTGTTGTTCTAGAAGTGATATGTATCCTAGTTTGTGTTCTTATATTTTTAATGCATATGTATCAAAGCAGTACAAAATACTATTTCATGTATGTGGCAGCTAGCCTCCAGATGGCCACAACAGTCCGCCTCCTGGTGTTTATGCCCATGTACATTAAGTACATTAAGTAGTGCTGACTTGTGTAACTACTTGTGTAACTACTGGGAGATTCAGGAAATGCAGTGTGTGATTTCTGAGGCCATAGCTTTGTCCATTTTTCTATTATTTTTTTTCCCGTATCAATTTGTAGGTATTACATATTTTGAATACTAATGATCTGTTTTCTGTGTTTTAACTATCTTTTGTAGTTTGTGATTCATCTTCATATTTGATTGTGGAATTTTCGTAAATAAAGGTTTTTAATGAAATCTTACCAGTTTTTCCTAATAGTGCTTTCTGGGTCCTATTTTGAAAGGATACTCTCCTTTACATCTTTCCAAAAGTTAAAACATTTTTGTTTTTAATGTTTAGGTGCTTAATCTATCTGAATTTTGCTTATGGTGTTATTTTGGGATCTTATTTATTTTTGCATGTGTCTTGGTGTTCCTCCAAGTATCAGTATTTTCAAATGCTATCTCTGTCATTCAAATACCATATAAATGCTTGGTTCTGAGATCATTCTAATCTGATCTATTTGCTAACCCTATGATAAGATTCCCTGTAACCTCTGTTATAGCTTTATCATAAGTATGATCTGTACTACTTTGATTTTGGTGTGTGTGACTTCCTCCTCCAACCATGTATATATTTTTTTATGTTGGAAAAGAAAAATCGTGTTCGTTCATTTCTAATTTTGTTGAATTGTGGTCAGCTGAGGTTAACCCCTGATTTTAAGCAGTGAGCTTTCTGTGGACACTTACTTTTTTCCTCAGCACTAAAACTCAGCTGCTAGTCTGAGTTAAGAGTCTGGTAGGCCCAGAGCTCAGCTTTGTTTACAGTTTCTGTTGCCATGTGTGGCCCGCAGAGAAGTTCATCTTATTTTTAAGAGTTGCTTTTTGGAAAAGTATCCTTTTTTTAGGGGTGCCTGAGTGGCTCAGTGGGTTAAGCCTCTGCTTTCAGCTCAGGTCATGATCTCAAGGTCCCGGGATGGAGCCCCACATAGGGCTCTCTGCTCAGCAGGGAGCCTGCCCCCCCCACTACCTCTCTGCCTGCTTGTGATCTCCCTGTCTAATAAATAAAATCTTAAAAACAAACAAACAAACCCCTACCCCCCCTTTTTTTTAAAGCATCCCCCTTTTTTTTTTGCTCTGCTTCAGGGAGGGGTTGGGGAAGGCTTCAGAACAAACATTTTTGGGGGTCTGGGGGGTTCAGTCTGTTACGTGTCTGCCTTCGGCTCAGGTCATGATCCCAGAGTCCTGGGATAGAGCTCCACATAAGGCTCCCTGCTCAGCAGGGAGTCTGCTTTTCCCTCTATCTTTCCCCCCCTTCTTGTGCTTGCTCCCTCTCTGTCAAATAAAATTTTTTTAAAAACCCCCATGTTTTCTTAGAGACTCAAATTTTTTCTTAGTAGCTCATTACCAGCTCTATATAAACCTCAGAGGAAAACAGTATTTTGACTAATATAATTAAAAGACTTAAGAGGCCAAAGTCAATAGGATAAAAAAATTTTTAAAAGATTTTATTTATTTATTTGACAGAACCAGAGAGAGAGAGAGCAAGAGCACAGGCAGGGGGAGCAGCAAATTCCGCTGAGCAGAGAGCCCAACAAAGAGCTCGATCCCAGAATCCTTGGATCATGACCTGAGCCAAAGGCAGAAGCTGAACCAACTGAGCCACCCAAGCGCCCAGTATGATGAAATTTTTAATATTAAAGACAATGTGTTTCAAAACTTCTGAGTATGAAATATCTGTCAGGCACTATGCTAGGAATTTTGTAAGCATTATTTCATATTAGCTTTTTGAGGAAAGTGATACTATTCCTGTCTACAGAAACAGAATAGGAAACAGGCTGAGATGAAATGATTTTTCTATGGGTCTCTTAAACCAAAATTAATATGCCTATCTTTACCATACCTAGCCACCTAACTCTTGGTTAGACCTATTAATATTCAAGCTCACTTTTTTTACTTTCCCCAATGATGATGGTTTATTTTATGTGTCGACTGGGTCACAGGATATCCAGATTTTTGGTCAAACCTGGGTGCTCCTTTGAGGGTATTCTCAGATGAGATTAACATTGGTAGATTGGGTAAAGCCGATAGCTCTTGGTAAAGTGGGTTAAGCATTCAACCAGTTGGAGGCCTGAGTAGAACAAAAGGCTGCTCCTCCCCTGAGTCATACCATTCTACCTATGGCCTTGAAAAAGTGGCTTGTCTTGCCTGATGACCTTTGAATGAGGACACTGGCTTTTCTTAGTTCTACAATATCTTCTGGCCTTTGGATTTGAACTGGGACATCAGTTCTACAGATTTTGGATTTGCCAGACTCCATAATCATGTGGGACAATTTCTTACAACAAATCTCTTTATATAGATTCTGTTTCTCTGGAGAATTCCGACTAACACACCATTTAAAAATGGAACTGAACACATTTGTCCATTCAGTCACCCATCATAGAATACTGGTGGTAGTAACTATAATATTCAATTTTTTCCCTTAGATTAATTTGGGAGCTCTAAATACCTATACAAATCCCTTGAGCAAATTACAACTGGAGGTATAGAAACTTGTTAGAAGGTTATTGCAAATATAGTTGATGAGACATGATGTTGGCCCAAGCTTAGGTATTAGGAAATGGGATGAAGAGAAGTAGACAGATTTAAGAGCTGTTTATTACATAGAATAAAGGTAGTGCTAGGTGATTTTGATATAGTGGATAAAGGAAAAGGAAGAGCCAAAGGATGACTCAAAGATTTCTAGGTTAGGTTGTTGGTACCATTCACCCAGATAGGGTCTGGAAGAGATGCAGATGTCAGAGTCAGGGTCCATATTAATGACATTAAAAAACCAGTGAGATATCCAAGTGGTAATGTCTAGGGACATTTGTACGTATAAGTGACTAATTTAGGAAAGAGAATAAGCTAAAGGCAAAAATGTGGGAATCATCAGTATATACATAGTAATTGAAACCACAGATTTTAAAGTAGGTAAGACTGTCAGGATGTAGATTAAGAAAAGGATTTAAAACAGAGTAAATGAGGTTTCTAGTGAAGGGTTTTCTCTTTAAAAGAGGAGTACATTAGTAAAAAATAGATTTTTGAAGTGTCTTACCTAGAGTGCTTCACTCCATCACACTGAATTATCAATTCATTTACTACTTAGTTTATTAAGCAATGACATGCATGGACCTCACCATTCTGGCTGCATATATCCCTTTCCCATTTGTTGTTTTCCTTCAATTTTATCAGTGTCTAAATTGCTAAAAGGCAGTAAATAAGTAATTTCCTTGTGAGAGATTAGGTATTAGCTGGATGTAATAGGAGCCCTTAAACTAAAAATAGAAAAAAAAGAGTTGAGGTCTTTCTGATATTTATTTTTACATTTTAAAACACTTTAGTTTAACTTAGAGGATTGATTTGACCTAGAGCATAGTCCATGAGTTTTGGACCAAAGTTATTTTTGTAAAAGAGAAAACCATGACTTGTATCTGCATTAATTTAGTGCTTCTACTGTAACTTCCATTGAAGTTAGTAGGAAATAGTTACACAGTATGCTAGTAATTACTTACCAAATTAAATTAAGTGGAAGTTACTCTATTTGGGGAGGCGGAAAGATGGAAGAAGTTAAGTAGACTGAATAGACAAACCAAGTTGTCTATAGAAAATTATTTGAAAATATTTTAAATGCTAAAAAGTAGTTTGAGGTGTATATTTTGTAAATTCACTGCATTTCTAAGACCCATAAACATAGGTTAGAATTATAATTTTTGTAGGATTACATTTTATGTAGTCTTCATGATTATCGTTTTTTTTTTCTTTTCTTTCTTTTTTTGGGGTGGGGGGAGAGAGCATGTGGAGGTAGAGAGAAGGGCGGAGCAAGAGGGAGAGAGAAAGTCTTAAGCTGAATCCATGCCCAGCACGGAGTTCCATATAAGCTTGACCTGGGGCTGGATCTCACAACCCTGAGATCATGACCCTGAGATCATGACCTGAGCTGAAATCAAGAGTCAGACACTTAACTGACTGAGCCACCCAGGTGCCCCTGCTTTTTTCTTTTGCAGAAATTCTTTTTTAGAAAAATATTTTTTGGGGTGGCTCAGTCGGTTGAGTGTCTGACTCTTGATTTCAGCTTAGGTCATGATCTCTGGGTTGAACCCCATGTAGGGTTCCCCCCACTCAGCAGGGAGTCTGCTTGTTCCTATCCCTTGCCCTCCTCTTCTGCCATGCTGTGCTCCCTAACCCAATTTGTGAGCAAGCATGCATGTTTGCACTCTCTCTCTCAAATAAATAAAATCTTAAAAAAAAAAAAAGGAAAAATATTTTCCCATTATTTACTAGTAATAAGACTTCTTAAGAATAATAAATAGGGGGCACCTGGGTGGCTCAGTGGGTTAAGCCTCTGCCTTTGGCTCAGATCATGATCTCAGGGTCCTGAGATGGAGCCTTGCATTGGGCTCTCTGCTCAGCCCTGCCTCTCTGCCTACTTGTGATCTTTCTCTCTGTCATAAATAAATAAATTCTTTAAAAAAAAGGAATAATAATCCTAAAATAATCTCATAAGAGAATTCCAATGTATTTTCATTTTTGTAGGCTTTAAAAATTGTATAGTCTGAGTAGTTAGAGAATTGAATATATTTTTTAAAAGATTTATTTATTTACTTAAGAGAGAGAGAGAGAGAGAGACCATGTGGAGGGGGCAGTGAGGAGAAGGAGAGAAAGTCCCAAGCAGACACCGAGCTGAGTGCAAAGCCTGAGGTGGGTCTCGATCTCATAATGCTGAGAACACAACCTGAACTAAAACCCAAGAGTCAGATGCCCAACTGACTGAACGACCCAGGTCCTTGAGAATTGAATATCATAAGCAGAACTATAGCTTTCTATTATTCTCTGACTTTTTTTGCTGAAACAATAACCATATCCCTCATATAGAAAATTTATTGGCATTATTACAAGTAAGAACAGAAAGGACTCAAAGTAATCCACATTTTTAATAGAATTAAACTGTAGGCAATTTACTTTCAAAAGAAATATATACAATTTTTTATTCAATAAATATATTTTTGATTCCAGTATTTTCATGTTTCAAACATTTTTGGTATATTTAAAAGTACCTGAAAACATTTTATTCCTATTTAAAGATTTCAAATTATGAGAGCAAAAATTCCAATAGCTCAGTCAGAGACCAGAACAATAAGTAGCTAAAAAGTTAATATCTCATGAACTGGCTGGCCATGCAAAAGGAAGGTAAGTCCATCTCTTGATAACAACTACTTCCTCTTTGAAGTAAAACATGTACGTGCAGACTTTCCTTCCTTAACTTCCTGAATCAGTGCATTCTAGCTCTTCTTCCTTTCTTTTCCCTCTTAACTGCTTTATTGAGATCTAATTCACACACCATAAAATTCATCCATTGAAAGTATACAATTCAACGGCTTAGCATATTCACGCAGTTGTTTACTGGAAGTGGAAACATACAGTATTTGTCCTTTTGTGTCTGGCTTCTTTCATACTCATCATGTTGTAGATAATGTGTCAGAACTTCTTTCTTATAAATGGCTGAATAATACTCCATTGTACGCATATACAACACTTTGTTATTATTTGTTATTAGTTGATGTGCACTTGGGTTGTTTCCATCTTTCAGTTACTGTAAATAACTGACACAATGAGCATTTGCATACAAGTACCTGTTTGAGTTTTGTTTTCTGTTCTTTTGGGTTTAAGGGTGAAACTGCTGGATCACATGGTAATTCTATGATCAGCTTTTGTAGAACAACCGAATTGTTTTCTATAGCAGCTGCATCATTTTACATTCCAATGAGCAAAGCAGAAGGGTTTCAATCTCCACATCCTGGACAATACTTTTTTTGTTGTTGTTATTTTAATTATAGCCTTTCTAGTATGTGTAAAGTGTAATCTACCTCATTGCAGTTTTAGTTTTCATTTTTCTGATGATTACTGATGTTGAGCAACTTTTCAAGTGTTTATCAGCCACTTGTGTATCTTGTTAGTAGAAATGTCTTTCTAAGTCCTTTGCCCACTTAAATTGGATTGTTTATCTTGTTGAGTTGTAGGAGTTCTTTATATATTCTGGGTATTAACTCTTTCTCAGATATATGATTTGCAAATATTTCCTTCCATTATGTAGATTGTCTTTTTACCTCTTTTTTAAAAAAGATTTTATTTTTAAGTAATTCTCTGTACCCAATGTGGGGCTTGGACTTATAACCCTAAGATCAAGAGTCACATGGTCCACCTACTGAGCCAGTCAGGTGTCCTGTCTTTTTACTTTCTTGATAACATTCTCTGGTGTACAAAGTTTTTAATTTAGATGAAGTCCAATTTATTGATTTTTTCCTTTTGTTACTTATGCTTTTGTTGTCACATCTTAGGATCCATTGCTAAATCCAAGATTTTGAAGATTAACCCAAATGTTTTCTTCTAAGAGGTTTATGCCTTATATTTAGGTTGTTGATTAATTTTGAGTTAATTTTTGTGTATGGTGTAAGGTAGGAGTCCAACTTCAATCTTTTGCATGTGAATATCCAGTTGTCCCAGCATCATTTGTTGAAGAGACATTTCTTTCTTCATTTGATTGTTTTGGTATCTTTGCTGAAAATCAGTTGACAGTAAATGTGAGGATGTATAGAGAAGTGCTATTTTGAGTTTATATCCGAACATCTTTTTTCAGAGTAATTTTGTGTATTACCTCTCAAGTAGTCAGGGACTTCAAGAAAGGTAAGAGGAATTCTTAAAACAAGTATCTATTTTGCAAACAATCAGACATTTTTTTCATTCCTCATTTTTCATTATATTAGTATTCCAAAACCTTAAACCTTTATTTACAAGTGTTCATGATTTTTATGTTTGCTGATGTGCATGACAGACAAAGCTCTACCTTAAACTAAGTACTGCAGATGGCCTTTGTATATTCTGTTGTAGCTACACATAATTTAACATTGCAAATTGAAAAGGTTCTATACTGTGCACTTCCAGAAATTTACTGCAGTGTTACGTGCATAATGGGTCCTCAATAAATGCATGGTAAAAGAATGAATAAATCTTTCTGAAGTAGATTTCCCTTAATTTCCTATGCAAAATATGTACTAGTATATACATATTATTGACACAATTTATTTCCCTTTATACGGGCCCCCATCACTTTGATTTTTTCCCAAACAACCTCATGTCCTTGTAATGGCTTTATCTTAGCCATTATAAATTATTAATTTTGTGGCATTCACTTTATACTAATGAATCCATCGTGAAACATCCCACAATATTCCCTGTGTAGCAATGGTTTTCAGAGTCGGTCATGAATAGGAATTGAGTCTAGTTGATTGAGAAATTAGTGACAGTTCACAGGGGTCTGTGAAAAGAGCTGGCTTTATTAACTCAGGTGGCATCTCCTGTAGTGGCCACATTTCTACCCATATGAATGATGGAGCATATGTTTTCTGACTTCCTTTGCTGTCAACAGATTTTCTTTGTCTGTAGTTATACCAAAACTGATGGATCATTTCTTTGAATGGTCTTGTGGTCAGAGTATATAGAATTGGGTTCAAAGCACTGTTGATAGGCAGAATAAAGATCACTACCCAAGAGGTTATGGTACCTAGAAGAGAAAAATGTAGTAGTTTTAGTGTTCATGGATGTTTACAAGGTATAGAAATCCCTTTTCCTTGTTTCCTCCCCAACCCCTTTTTGAGTCTTAATTTCTTCCCTTTGATGTCACACAATTAAATACCAAGTCTAATGTGTTTCCAGGATGTCTTTCCAGGGTGCCAGTGTTTGAGGGGAGTGCTGGTGCCGCAAAAAAACAGGGTTCTTCGCTAAGTAGCTTTTCTTGAATAATCAATAAATGTATTCCATTAGGTAGAAACATTTTCCACCAAGTGATTACATATTATTGTGATATGATTTCATTTTTGGAAAAACAGTATCATTTAGCATTCAAATCACACCTTTTACAATATTTTAATTGCTGGGTAGTACATACAGTATTTATCAAAATATATAGATTTCTTTTCTGCTATCTCTTTGGTTTTAAAAATAGGTATGCACTTTTAGGCTTTTGACTAGATGTTTATTTTGGTAAAAACATTGCTGGCTAAACTTATCTTAAAAATTACTGTAGTCAGAGTTAACTACCAATAACTCAGATTTGTTCTTATAATTTAATTGATGCTCTTTTCTCTCTTTGTTGCTTATAAAATGTAAGATACTATTATCACCAACCATGGGATAAAACAAAATTTAAATTGTATATTTATAATTTTTAAAAATGTGACTATATGCTGCACTCATAATTAATAGCATTTTGCACATTTTTTTATTGTGGTAAAATATACATAACATAAAATTTACCATTTTTATCATTTTTAAGTGTGCTGTTCAGTGGCAGTAAGTACACTCATAGTGTTGTGCAATCATCACCACCATCCACCGCCAGAACTTTTTCATCCTGCCCGGCGGAAACTACATACCTTTTAAACAATAACTCTTTACCCCCTTCTCCTCCCAACCCCTGGTGACACACTCACAAACTTTCTGTCTCTATGAATTCGACTGCTAGAGTAGTCGAATACAGTGGAATCATACAATATTTTCCTTTGATGATTAGCTTATTGCACTTAGCATGAAGTCTTCAAAGTCCATTCATGTCTTACGTTGCTTCAGAATTTCTTCCCTTTATAAGGCTGAGTAATAATCCATTGTGTGTGTACAACACACTTTATTTATCCATGTGTCCATTGATGGACACTTGTATTACTTCCAGCTTTTGGTTATCGTGAATAACGCTGCTATGAACATGAGTGTACCAATGTCTGTTTGAGTTCTTGCTTTTAATTACTTTAATTCCCAGAATTGGAATTGCCGGGTCATATGGTATTTCTATGTTTAATTTTTTGAGGAACCACCATGCTGTTCTCTATAGCAGCTGTGCTATTTTACACTCCTACTAGTAATGCACAAGAGCTCCAATTTCTCCAGATCCTCACCGATTTGTGGTATTTTCCGTGTTTTTGATAGTAGCTATCCTAATGAGCATGATGTACAATATTTTTAAATACTAGGAATGCACCTTCAATCATCTCTCACAGTCTGGGATAATGTTCTCTAAATCGCTCTGTACTCTGGGAAGAAAAATGTCTTATGTTCTCGAAAAAAAAAATGAAGTTAAAAAAAAAGAAAAAAATGAAGTAAATATTTCATAATCATTTTTACCTGTTTGGTTTTCTTAAGCATGGCATTATCAGAATTACAAAACATAGTGTGTTATTTATTTGAGTCATTATTTTGTTCCAATGGTAATTGGAAAAATTGTGTTTTAGGCATTTACAGAAATAACTGAATAGCTGCTTCCCAGTAAACTTTCGATTGATGAACAGAGCCTGAAGTGCAATACAACTCTGACTTAAAATTCTTAAAATGAGTTGGTGTTAAGAATCTTAATTTTCCTTCTTAGAGGAACACTGCAGAGACAGATTTATTAATTTTTTACAAAAAGAAAAAAAAAAAGTCGTACCTGGTATTTCTACCTGAAGTAATGAAAGAAATTTCAGTACAAAAATGGGTATCCAGCATAATGCATCAGTAAATACAATAAAGAAAAAACGTTTGGCAAGGATCATCTCTTTTTTAACTTGATTCCGTATTTTGGTTGCTGTTATGGCACTTTGATGCACGCTGTAAAACATGCTTCCGTAGGAAAAAACTATGATGATAAACGCCGCCAGGTTAACACCTGTTTTAGAACACAAAGATTATTATTGATGTGTATGAGCAGACTTTCAAAACAAACATACATACTCTTAGCTGTTTGAACATGAACATGTTTTTTATTTTTACATACGAATCACTAAAGTACACAAAAATGAATTTTTCAAAAAATGGAAGTAATGTTGAACTGATGAGGAATGAGGGAATTTTAATTTTAAAATGGCATATTAAAATGAGATTATAGTGATTCAGTGAATATCCTGGGTCTTTTAAATTAATCATTATAGTTTTTAAAAATAATTCAATTAATTTAAGTTATACTTTGAGACTATGTATATATTTATATATAAAATATATATTTTATAATATATATTTTTTTCTTTAACCTCCCTCTGAGAATATTCTTTACAAGAAAAAAACTCTTGTATGTCTATTTTCAAGGCAAAGACTTATGTGGCTATTTTCACTTTGTTCATATTATAAGTGCAAAGAGTTAAAATATGTTTTATTTAGTATTATTAGGGTGACTGCATGAAATACAAGTATTTACCGTTTTGTCATTAAGGAGCATATTGGAACTTATATGATAAAGTGGTAATTCATGGGGAAAGAAAAAACCCTTTAGGGTTTTTCTGACAGAATCCATCCCTGATGTCAATGTGAAAAACTGGTTAGAAGATATGAAATAAAAATCTTTAACAACAACAAAAAAAGGAGCCTGGGTGCCTCAGTCAGTTAAGCGTCTGCCTTCAGCTCAGGTCATGATCCCAGGGTCTTAGGATTGAGTCCCACATCTGGCTCCTTGCTTGGCAGGGAGCCTGCTTCTCTCCCTCTGCCTGCTCTGCCTGCCACTTCCCCTGCTTTGCATGCATTATCTCTGACAAATAAATAAATAAAATCTTAAAAAAAAAA
The DNA here is from genome assembly GCF_002288905.1 of Enhydra lutris kenyoni. Taxonomy (NCBI): domain Eukaryota; kingdom Metazoa; phylum Chordata; class Mammalia; order Carnivora; family Mustelidae; genus Enhydra; species Enhydra lutris. The sequence goes on along the minus strand of NW_019154087.1, from coordinate 50,197,241 downwards.
GACCTGAAATAAAAATTTATAAACATTAGAAGAAATAATGAGATTGACATTTTGATTTATTCTAGGAATTGAATAAAAGGACTTATAATACAGAGTTTCTCACCAAGAAAAATTGTCACTGAATAAATCTGGGCTCCAGTACTTCCAGTATCTTCTGAATGAAGAGGGAAACACACTCCATTGGTGCCATAGTAGTTTTTGAAAAATTCCTTATTGGTCAGTGGAATGAGAGCCACTATAAACCCAGTAATCCAAATGAGAATCAGAACTGTAATTGTTCTGCATTTTCTAGGTCTTAAACACCTAAAAGGATAGACAATGCAGATATATTTTTCCAGTGTCAGAAATGTTAGAAGTAACACTGATACTTCAGTGGACAGAATGGCCAAAGATCCCACAAGCTGACAGTGAATACTCTCCATCCACAGCTGTGCATGCTTGTTGTATTCTCCACGAAACTTGAGGTCAAAGGCTCCAATCAGAAACAGATATATTCCCATGAGGCAGTCAGCACCTATAGGATCAGGAGATGTTGCAAATTTAGAGAAATAAATAGGTATAATGGAATTAACAATAAGTGGTAGTATTTTCAGTATGAGCAAAAAATATCTAATTTACTTCCACTTGGGAGGAGGTACTTTTTATTCTAGCAGTTCATTTATGGGTAAGGACCTCTTCAGCAGCTCTCTTCAATAACCACTCTTATAGCACCCTCTTATAGCTAATTACGTAATCATGTCCTCTGTTTTTTTTTGTTTTTTGTTTTTTTTTGAAATTTTCAGGTCTGTATGAGTAGGGATTTGTCTATTTTGTTTTCCATTCTGGTCTTGTTACCTAGAGGCGTTGAGTAAATGGGTAAAATGTAATTATGTTGAGGGGCACCTGGGTAGCTCAGTCAGCTAGGCATCTGCCTTTGGCTCAGGTCATGATCCCGGGATCCTGGGATTGAGCCTGGAGTTGGGCTCTTTGCTCAGCGAGGAGGCTGCTTCTCCCTCTGCCTGCCACTCTGCCTACCACTCCCCCTGCTTGTGCTCGCTCACTCTGAAATAAATAAAATCTAAAAAAATGCAATTATGTTGAGCCTTTGATTAGGGACCAATATGGGGATGTTATTTTTAGGGTCATATCTTCTGTTTAAATATGGTCCTAGCCTAACAAGCTAAGAATATCATCCAAAATTCTAGGGAAAATAATTCAGAAGTTGTTGTGGTAGACTAATGACTGTGAATTTTGGGGTCTACAATTTAGAAGATATGAACAATTAAGAAGTGCTCCATAGGTGCACTTGGGGTGGCTCAGTTAAGCCTCTGCCTTCAGCTCAGGTCATGATCCCTGGGTCATAAGATGGAGCACCACATGGGGCTCCTTGCTCACTGGGGAGCCTACTTCTCCCTCTTCCCCATCGATCCCCCTGCTTGTGCTCTCTCTCTCTTTCTCTCATATAAATAAATAAAATCTTAACCAAAAAATAAATGCTCTATAGTCAGTATAATTTTGAAAGGCTTGAGTTATTTACCCAGAGCTGGTCTAAGCAAATCTGTTCTCTCTGATTCTCTCTTCCCATTTTTACATCTTTCACTGTCTCATTTTAGGCTCTCCCATCCCCAGAATCAGTTGTCAGTGTGATGCCCTATTTGGTGATTTTGCTTTTTAAGCACATATTTCATATCCGAGAGTAGGTGAGTTTTTTTTTTTTTTTTACTACACAGAGATTCTACACAAGGTTTCTGAAATCACATCACTGTATAAATGATGAGGCTGGTCCTAATTCTTGAAAACTGAAGTTATACTCTAGCCTTCCCCAGAGCAATTGAGCATACTCAAAATTTTGTAATTAACAATATGAAGTAGTAACCAGTTTCCGACTTCTATTTCCTAGGTAGCTTGCAATGAATAAAACAATAAGACAATAGACTTTGAATGAGCCTGGACACGTAAACATAAAGCAAAACATCGTGTAGATTGATACTCGCTGGAGAAAGTATGGCTACATTACAGGCCATGTGACCCACACTATAAACAGCCTGACCACTGGTTTCTTACTTTTTTTTCTTTGTAGTCCTCATTTAACACAGTACTCTGCAATCACATTTCAAAAACTTAAAAATTTTAATACTATCTAAAAACATTTTTTTTATTCAAATATCTCAAATTACGAATGGAAGAGATTTTCATAGCTCAGAGACCAGGAACCCAGCTATCAGGTAAGTCAATATCTAGGACCCAGAGATGCAAACAAAAAAGTAAATACAACCCTGGATATAAAAATGTGACTGTGAAAGGTTGTCATTTTATTCATAGTAAAAGAGTTTACATGCTTTAACAAAACATGTCTTCAGAGAAGAAAACTAATGAATGAGAGCTTCTTTACAAGACAAAACTAATAAGAGCTTCATTAATCTGTGTAAGGTAACTGAATTTTCCTGTTTTAAAAACTTATTTTCTTCTTACCAGAGTCATTTTATTTTCATTATAGTGAATATGAAAACAACATAGAAGCAGAAAAGAGGAAAATGTAAAATCTCATATTTCTACCACTCTGTTTCCTTATTTTCTCATAGCAGTGCTCTTCTGTATTTCAAAACTATAATTCCTCTTCAATCAGGAAATACTCACAGCAGAGAGAAATGATTGACATGGCATGTAGCTTGTTCTCAGACCTGATATAAGGTCTCATACAGATGACAAAGATGTTTCCAAAGCATGTAACTGCAGATACAACCCAGACAAACACTCTCTGAATAATGTTTGCCAAGAGGTTTTCTAGAGATGAGATCCCATCAGTGTTTGGTTTGCAGCTGCGAACATGGGGTGCAAACCCACAGTACTGGAATTTCTTAAAATATCTGATGCACAAAGAGAAAGTAAAATAAGATTTCAAATTTAATTCAGTGTCACAATACATTCGTATTTCTTTTCTACATCTTATCAGGAGGAAGAAAACATCTTAATATGAGGCTCACAGGAAGGTAAAACACTAAGGATACTAAAGGTTGAAATTTTAATTCTTGTAAACTTGATTTCACTGCAAAAGAATGCGTGGGTCAGAGCAGCAAATAGGCACCATGAATATACAAGTGTTAGACATGTCTTGAAACATAAATAAACCATTAGCATGGGATCGAGAGAATTAATCCATCTAAGGAAACTTTTATTGGATTTTTAGTGTTTATGTGCTCCTCTTGTTGCTCCAACTAATCCTGCTTCTCAGCCCTCAGGGGAGGAGAGAGCCAAATGTTTTCTCCTCTGGCTTCCATGGCTTTTCTACAACAGAAGTCATTATGTGAGCTCTAACTTCTTGTTCACATGCTTATCTCTCGACCAGATTTTGGTACATAATAAGGTGTTCAATAAATATTTGTTGAGTTAATTTTTTCATCAATAGAGAGACCTGTTTTATTGATACAGACACCACCCAGATAATCAGTAACTGCTACTGTATTACCAGCAACACCTACACTATTGACTGAGCATCTCCTCGGTATCGGGAATCAATTCTCAAGTCAACTCCATGCATTACGTAACAGTACCACCATAGGAAGAGATGAATCTTCAGCGGAGGCAAATTATTTACTATGAAATTTTCTAATAAATGTAGAAATTGAAGTTCAAATTAGATGTATTTTCCTCTAAAGCCACGTATTCTGGCAAAAAATCTAAATGATCTTTATAGTGTAGAGAGCTGTAGTAATAACACAAGATAAAAGCTTGACAATTACAGTATATCGTCCTGTTGTTTAACTCTTGCTGCCTGAATCCCTTAGATCTGATATGGTTTCTGCCCAATTCAAGTCTGTTCCTTGAGTTGTTTCTTGGGTTTTATGATTTTTTTATGTTTCTATGGTTTTATGATTTATACCATTTTCTCCCAATAAACTGTATTTGGCTTACATCCGTCCGAGTGCTTTATGTTGTGTGCAATCAACGAAACTTTTATTAAGTATTCTCTCTGAAGAGTTATGGAAAACCAAAAGAATGTCCTGCATTAGACTTAAAATATAAGCAGAATTATAGAGGGGTGTTGCTGGACATGACACTTTCTAAATTGTTGGGACTTAATTACCCTGGCATTGAGATCAATCTAACATCTGCTGTAAGACTGCCCTCAATTAAAGAAAGATGTTTCCATCATAAAGAATCAATGGCACCATAATACACATTGTTTGAATAAAAGATTTTTCAAGAGATTTTTCAAAGTTTGCCATTTTATCCATACCAATTTGCTTCAATCACGTCCTGCCATTGGCGGCATTTTTTACTGAGGAGTATTTCCCATGCTTTCCTCCATTTACAGCAATTAATTATTTACAATTATTTTGTATTGTTTATATAAGTTCCTATTTCTTCATCTGGTAGCACTTACACCATGTGTGTGAATTACTAGCTCATCAGGCAAACATCCCTATGTATGAATGGTGTTAGAGCTAAGGAGAGCTTATAAGACTGAGTACCTTCCCTCCAGCCTCATGTTCTCTGACATTTAAAAAATCACCTTTGATTCTACTAAACCTTGGAGTGCTAAAAATCATCCCGCCCAATAGCAACACTTTAGGAATAATAAATTAGACAAATGAGTCAGGAGAAAATTTGATAGATTGGATGCTTTGGGTATGGATGTATTAGCACAGTGCACGAGGAAACATAAAAGATGGAAATCAGGGTGAAAAACAAGAAAAATATCTGCTTACATGTGAGAGAGATTCAGTAGAGGTCTAAACATCCTTTGTTGGATATTTGAAATTTCAATTCCTTCTAGGCTGCTAAAAACATCAAATTAATCATCAAAATAACATATATTACAAGAGTGTAATAAAATGAGTTTTTGTGAGGGGCAGTTTAACAAAATGCTGTCTGTTAACACTGATTGTGAACCAAACATTCATACTCAGCCTGCCCTATGCACTTACTTCCTAACTCCTTTTTGATTCCGGCATTTATACACAGATATCTCCTTTATTTGAATTTTTTTGATCCTTATAGATCCTATGCTTTGTGCATAGTAACTTCTCAATGAGGGTTTGTGGAATAAATGAACACACATTATCTTTCAGACAATATTACAAAAGCAGAGAGATTTGAAATTTTTCTAATAATTTTTAAATAATATATTTTTTCTAATAAGATGTCATTTTACTGAGGGTACATTTAAATTAAATGAACTGAACTTATCTTTTAAAGGCAATTCTTAGACCATAACAGATTTGTGTGTGTGTGTGTGTGTGTGTGGTGTGAGTACTGATTTACATAATCCAGAATATTGCATCTTTGGGATAAAAGTGGCTATAATAAATTTTTAGATACCAGTACTAATGGAGAAATGAATATGCAGAGTTGCCGTCAGAGAATCAAAGCAAACAATCCAATATAAGCTCCTGGTGATTATAGAAAAATATAAAATCATTATCTGATTTTTAGTTTATAAATATGTAAGGTAAAACTATCTGTTTATAGCCTAGTGAGTACCCATACGGTTCTGCAGTGTTTAACTCATATCCTGGGAATAAAGCTTCTGATTTGAAAGATTCTACAAATCTAATTTTATAGACTTTATTAGTTATTAGTGTATAAATAACAATTTCATCATAAAATTATCCCCATAGGTATATACTTACAGAGACTTGAGTTTGACAAGATAATCAAATTGATCTGCTTGAATTTTCTGGATTGGGTTGTAGGAAAGATTCCTGTTTTTTTAAAAAAAAGGCAGCAATAGGTCATTTCTAGAGACTTCTTAAGAGAAAGTGTATCTGTTGACTGGATTACTTTTAAACATTAACAAAAAAGTGTAGGAACAGCACTTGCCTTACAGAGTTCACTAAATATTTAAATGAATTAATGGAGATAAAACACCTAGAATTGTGCCTGGCTTTTAATTAGCACTATGATTTTGTTAGTGATGGGGAACTGAGACAATATAAGAACAAAAGTGGACTTGTCAAGAAATGGCTCTACCACGGAAGCAGTAGAGGTCTCGGCAAGAAACCACACATACCTCACCTTTTGCCTAGGATCCCATTTAGTTGAATGAAAAACCATCTCATTTTGTCAAATTTGAATTAATGGAATCACCCTGAATGGTTTTTACAATAAATCTTATGCCAAAGAGTGACATTTGTGTTAATGATTTGTGAGGCGTGAAATGGAAAGCAAAAGGCGATAGCCGGGAACAAAGAGAGAGAGAGAGATCAGAGAGACAGTGCAGCTCAATTTTGATGGAAAAATTTTCTGAGTCTTTGTTAACAAACAAACAAACAAACAAACAACACCTTGAGATAAGAATCATTGATTAAAGGGAGCTTCTCAGGGCATATTCTCTTTGAGAAATTTATTCTAGGTTAGATTCTTAGTTAAATGGGGGATCTTCTGGGAGGCAGTGATTGTAGAAGGAAAGAGAGGAAGAATGAAAAGGAAAGTTCAGTTGTATTAAAGAAACAAAGTGGACTTAACAGTCTAAGGCTAGAAGGAAACTATCTGGACACAACACAAGCCATATATGGAAAGCACACAACTACCATCAACCTCAATGGTGAAAGACTAAAAGCTTTTCCTCCCAAATCAGTAATAAGACCAGGAGGACCACTTTTGCTTCTATTCAACATAGTACTGGAAGTCTAGCCAGAGAAATTAGGCCAGGAAAAAAAAGGCATTCAAATTCGAAAGGGAGAAGTAAAATTATCTCTGTTCACATATGACATGATACTATGTGTAGAAAACCCTAAAGATTTCTCTCTCTCTCTCTCTCACACACACACACACACACACAGCTGTTAGAACTTATAACTAAATGCAGCAAAGTTGCCAAATATAAAACCACTACACAAAAACTGAATGAGTTTTTATACACTAACAATGAACAAGCCAAAAAGAAAATTCGAAACATAATTCCATTTACAATTGCATCAACAGAATCAAATATTAAGGAATAAACTTAACCAAGGAAGTGAAAGACTTGTGTTTGAAAAGAAAATGTTGCCAAAAGAAATTTAAAAAGACACCATTAAATGGAAAGACGTTGTATGTTTATGGATTAGAAGACTTAGTGTTGTCAAGATGTCAAACTCCCCTGGGCCACCCGGGTGGCACAGTTGGTTTGTTGATTAAGCATCCGACTCTTGGTTTTGGCTCAGGTCTTGATCTCAGGGTGTGATCTTGGCCTTATGGGATTGAGCCCCGTGTCTGGCTCCATACTAAGCTCAGAGTCTGCTTAAGATTCTCTCCTTCTCCCTCTGCCCTCCCCTCCGCTCCTGTGCTCTCTTTCTAAAATAAATAAACACATATTTTAAAAAAAGTCAATACTCCCCAAAGTGACCCACTGATTCTGTGCAATCTTTATCATAATCCTAATATTTTTTGGCATAGAGAGAAAAATCCATTCTGAAATTTGCTTGGAATCTTAAGGGAGCTTGAATAGCTAAAAGAATTTTGAAAAAGGAGAACAAAGTTGGAGGCTTCACATTTTCCATTTTCAAAACTTATTACAAAGCCATGGTGATCAAAACAGGGTGGTACTGTTATAAAGAGGAGTATAGAGACCAGTAGAATAGGATAGACAGCACAGGAATAAACCTTTGTATATGTGGTGCCACGACAATTCAATGGGGAAAAGGACAGTCTTTTCAACAAATGGAGCTGGGAAAACCAGATTGCTCCCACATACAAAAGAACGAACTTAGAACTTATCTTACCTCATGTATAAAATCAACTCAAAATGGATCAAAGACCTAAATATAGAAGTTAGGACTAGAAAACTCTTAGAAGAATAAAAAAACATAAAGGAAAAACTTCAGGGCACTGGATTAAGCAATGATTTCTTGTATACCACACCAAAAGCATAGGCAATGACAACAACAAAATAGAAAAATTTGACTACATGTAAATTAAAAACTTTCGTATGTCAAAGGAGACTATCAACACAGTGTAAGGGCAATTTACAGAATAGAAGAAAATATTTGCAAATCATATAACTGAAAAGGATTTGCTATCTAAAATATATAAAGAATTCCTACAATTCAACAACAAAAACAAACCCAATTTAAAAAAAAAGGCAAAAGACTTGAATAGACACTTCCCCAAAGAAGATACATGGCCGATAAGCCCATGAAAAGATGTTCAACATCACTAACCATTAGGGAAATGCAAATCAAAACCACAATGACATTTCACATCTGTTAGGATAAATATTACCCCAAAAAGAGAAAAGAACAACTGTTGTTGAAGATGTAGAGAAATTGGAATACTTGTGCACTGCTAATGGGAATGAAAATGGTGTAGGTGCTTGGGAATCAGCGTGCCGCTTCCTAAAAAAATTAAAATGGAATTATTTTATGATCCAGCAATTTTATTTCTGGGCTATATACTGAAAAGATTTGAAAGAATGGTCTCAAACGGATATTTATACACCCATATTCATAGCAGCATATATATGTATATGTATATATATGTGTATGTATATATATGTGCATATTATATTTTCAAAGAAATTTTACAAAGAAATTACAAAGAATTTGTAAAATAACAAATTTCAGAAATGGATTTTTCTCTATACATATTCTCTATACATATGTATACATATGTATATGTCATATATATGTATATATATACATATGTATCTATATACATACATATACAATAAATTACTATTTAGAACAATATTGTTATGAATTAATGCTATTATTCAGAATAATATCCAGAAATTCTGACACATGCTACAAAATGTATGCACCTTGAGGACATTATGCTAAGTGAAATAAGCCAGTCACAAAAGGTCAACTATTAAATGATTCCATCTATATGGGGTACCTAGAATAGTCACATTAATAGATACAGAACAGAGATGTTGGTCAGGGGAGGTGATGGGGAGATATTGTTTAATAGGTATGGAGTTTCAGTTTGGGAGGATGAAAAAGTTCTGGAGAGGGAAGGTGGTGATGGTAGTACAGCAAGATTGTACTTAATGTCACTGAACTGCACGTTTAAAAATGGTTAAAATGTTAAATTTTGAGTTATATATATTAAAATTAAAAAAATAAAAGACATTAAAACAAGTGAAATGACAAAATTAGTATCAGTCTTACAGTTGTGAGAGCTCCTTCAGATCTTTAAATAGTTGCGGTGGGAGGTTTTCAATCTTATTACTTCCTAAATCCCTAGGGAAACAATTGCAACCATGTCATATTAGTTTCTTAAGACTTTATTCATTGTTCTGTAATTTGTTAGGAAATGATTATACAACTTTTTAACAGTGCTATTAGTGAGGTACATTAATTACCAGAAGTCTAAAAGTTTTAGAAAAGCAAGTGTAGTGGGAAAATATAAAAATAATTTATCCCATTTCATCACTTCTTCAGAGGCAAATGCTTGATGGTATTTGATCTTGTTTCAATTTTCTAATTTAATTTAATTGATATAAATGTTGTGCCTCTTTTCCTCTTCCCTTCATTCCCTTCTTCCTTTTGCATTAGAGTAGGAATATGATTTGGAGACTTAATTTTTGCACAGTTCTACCCCAAGTTATTCAAGGGTTGACTGTAGTTTGCAAACTTTAGCAAAATCCAATAGAGGAAATTAATAGTAAAATATAAAATAATTGTCTGAAGGACATGTACTTCATCCATCCCTCAACATATATTTTATTCTGACAATCAGCTACTATGTGCTTAGGCCACAAAGCTTTGGTTTATAAGAGAGTTGTTTTAATGCCCTTTGGAACTGAGTCATTGATTTAAAAAAGAAGGACAGTGTAAACAGTTGATTTAACTTATGTCTCTCTTCCATTATTATAGGTCGGGACGTTATCCAAGGACATCTAATATCTTTGTGGATCCAACATTATCTTTTATTTCTGGAATTAGCAAAGTATGTCTTTTATCTTATGTTCTCTGAATCCTAACTCTCTAAGGAACATAAAAACAATGTGCTGTTCTTCTCTAGCAGTGGGACAGAGTGATGTAGGATATATTTTATTTATTAATTTTACCCTGACTTTATTATTTCCTTGTAGCTATGTTTCCTTTATCTCATTTTCTTCAAATAGTTATTTTATATATATACATATATACATATATACATATATATTTATGTATATTTTTGTAAGCTATCTGAGGTCATTTATGGCTCGAAGTATATATAAATAATGGTTAGAAAAGAGATAAATATTTCTCAAATGTACAGAAGCATATATGTGTAACAAGTATGAACTAAAACAGTAGAAGGAAAAGTCTTATCAAACTTACAACTCATCTAGCTTCTGGAGAGGTGCAAAAGTATTTTCATTTAGGTGATTAATTTTGTTTTTCCTCATTACCCTGAAAGTAAAAAGAAAAAAAAATATGTTGTGGCTCCTTGAGGTAAGTGATAAATGAGTTTTTGGAAAGAAGACTAATAGCCTGAAAAAAAAATATAATTATATATAGTGCATTTTCACATCAAGTATTTTGTAGTACAGAAACTTATCCAGTCTGATTTTAGTTTTAAATTTCTCAAATCTTTAATGATGATAAAAATAAAATATTATTCAAAATTTTAAGTAAAGTAGGGAAGAACTCTGCAAGGGAAATAGTGAAAAGTGAACTCTTGAGACTACAGACTGATTTCTTGCAACAGAGAGCACATTTAATCTGCCTAGCTTCTCTCGCTAACAGAACACCCTGGGCGCAGGTGCACAGTAGCACTCATTCATCTGGTAGGCGATGAAACTTGGGGGGGAGTTTTCTAACGATGTCTAATCTAAACTGGACCAATTCAGGAGATCTCTAGTTTTAGATGTTGAACCAGGATGTACGTAATTCCTTTTTTTTTTTTTTTTTTTTAAGATTTATTTATTTATTTGACACAGAGAGAGACAGCCCAAGCAGGAGGAGTGGGAGAGGGAGAAGCAGGCTCCCAGCTCAGCAGCGACCCTAATCTGGGCTCAGTCCCAGGAACCTGAGATCATGACCTGAGCCAAAGGCAGATGCTTAACTGACTGAGCCACCCAGGAGCTCCACAGACTGTATGTAATTCTTGACGAGTTCATTTCTGCACTGATCTCATGTATTATGAGCCAGCATAAAGGAGTAACTCATGGAAAAGTTTTAAAAGCCTGATGCTTGGGTGGCTCAGTTGGTTAAGCCTCTGCCTTCTGTTCAGGTCATGATCCTGGGTCCTGGAATCCAGTCCTATATGGAATCTTTGCCCAGTGGGGAGCCTTCTTCTCTCTCTGCCTGCTACCCGCTACCCCCCTGCCCCGCCCCCGCTTGTGCTCTCTCTCTCTCTCTCTCTGACAAATAAATAAGATCTTAAAAAAGGTCTCAAAATGTTTTCAATTCTTTAAATGTGTGATGTGCTCAGAGGTTGGCCTTGTTCCATCCTGAAGCATTTATTTTCTCTCAGTTCTCCAAACATTACCACCTCCAGCCAGTATCTCTAGACCAGGAAAGCACAAGCAACTGCCAAGAGGAAACTCACAGATGATTTCCTCACACAGAGGCTTCTTTAAAAACATATAAAAGTAGAACAGCAAAGAAGCTGCAAGTTTTGGTCTATGTCCTTCAGGTGCCACTTGGTTTCTTTCCAGCAGTTAGTAAGAACTATTTTGCGTGACTGACATGAGGCATCCTGCACCTGAAGACTGCTGAGCTCATCGTGCAAGAATTCAGACATCTCAGGGGCTTGAACCCATTGGAATGCAGGATGATACTAGAAAAAAAATTTTTTTTGTATCAGGGATAGCTATTGCATTGCCTATACACAGAGGTCCTAGTATTATGGTTTCTAGCATGGATTTCAAGATGGATTCTGGGGTGGTTTCTAGACAGATTCTACTTTGGTGGATTTCAAACTTTGCCCATGGTAACTGCTCTTAAAAACATTGGGCTTAACATACATCCACAGAACCCAAGATTTAAGAAACAGTACGTTTAACCATCTGAATTGCTTTCTGATATTTCAATTCAATTCAATTCAATTCAATTTAGTTCAATTCAGCTTTGTTTCATTAGATAAGCTAGTCAGAAGATACCGTATTGCTTTCATCACCCACTTGTGAGTTTCAACCCACAGTTGGAAAAACACTATTCTGAAAAAATAACCCGTAAATGAGGCAATTGTGTTTTTATACTGAAAGAAGCTCCATCATCCTTCCATCATGCTTTTCCATGGAAAAAGCAGTGTGTCTTTAAAATAGAACAGAAATACATAGGAGAAATTATACTCAATAACATTCTAAAATTTATCCTGGTGTCTTCAATTATATCTTCAGGAGTGTAGACATTCTGCCACATTAAAAAAAAATTTTGGTTGTAATTAAATTTTTTCCACCATCTTTACAGTTGTAATTTGCAAAGGGCAAACATTCTTACAGATTAAGACTAATTTAGTGTTTCTCAAACTGAGATCCAAGGAGAGATTTGAGGTGGTCAATGAAAATTTTCCTTTAAAATGGGTATTACTTAAGTTTGAGAAAGACAGGTCTCATATACTACAGAAGGGTTGTGATGATCCATGCATGTTGTGAATCTTGATCAAGCTTGGTGTGAACTTCAATAATTTTGCCAATGCAAAATTTTTGGTTTCAGAAAACTTTAAGTCATAAGTGAACATTTGTCATAATTACTGTGCATGTTTATGCTAACTTATGTTCACATAAATGATTAAATTTGTTTGTAAAGAGATATGATATCACTTCAAAAGGGTAAAACTCTACTTACAAAACAGTTAAATTACTGCAGGAAATAAAAGTCAAATTTCTTAAATTATGGATATGGTTGCCTTCAAAGTCCCTGAAACATAAAAACAAAAACAATAAAGCTAAATTTTAATCATAGAAATAAATTGGTCAAGAACTATTCGCTTTCTAATAAAATATCTTTTTTCACATACTGTTTATTTCATATAGAGTCCCACATGTAGCCACTTACATGAGAGCTAAAATAATACATATATGTAATGCTTCTTTTTTTGTGTTCATAGTAAAAATGTTTTGTTATATCTGTATCATATGTTCATATGAGTACATATGTTACCTTGAGAAATGTGAAGCGAATGAGAAGTCAAATTAAAAAATTTGTTATGATAGGGGCACCTGGGTGGCTCAGTGGGTTAAAGCTTCTGCCTTCAGCTCAGGTCATGATCTCAGGGTTATGGGATCAAGCCCAGAATCCGGCTCTCTGCTTGGCAGGGAGCCTGCTTCCTCCTGCCTCTCTGCCTACTTGTGATCTCTGTCTGTCAAATAAATAAATAAAATCTTTAAGAAAAATTAAAAAAAATTTTTTATGATAAATATCCACTTCCTTACCAGATATTTAGTAGTGATATGTGTTAAACATCTGTCTACAGCACCCCCTTGTGATATATTTAAAAAACTCCCATCTCCTTAAAAAACAACAACAGGGGCACCTGAGTGGCTCAGTGGGTTAATCCTCTGCCTTTGCTTCAGGTCATGATCTCAGGGTCCTGGGATCGAGCCCTGCATTGGGCTCTCTGATCATCAGGGAGCCCAGTTCCCCTCCCCCCACCCCTTGCCTGTCTCTTTGCCTACTTGTGATCTCTGTATGTCAAATAAATAAATAAAATCTTTAAAAAAAAACCAACAACAACCAAAAACCATCTGTCTAGAGTTACCAATGGCATTTCTCTAAGTGTTGTGACCCTATTTGCTATGTCTGCAGAAGATTCTATTATTGCTGCAGAAGCTTCTGCTGCCCAAACAGAATTTCACCTCTACCTCCCTTGCCTAAACACACCCTAGGAAAATTCTCAATAACCTTTTACCGCCAAGAACACCACTGTTTGCTTTATTATATTGCCACGCAGACTATGCTGTCTTTGGCTTTCCAACTTCCAGTTCAGAGAGATGCACATAGACCCTGCTTACGCTCTCTTGCTGTGTGATGCTGTCACCAGCAGGAGTTTGGTCTGAGAAGTAAAACATGCCAAAAATGTATGTTTGAGTGTCTCTTCTTTATGGTGATCATGAAGGCATTCTTTTATTGTATGTCTTTTATCTTATTGTTAGGTTTATGGTGGAGGTTTGTAGATCAGAGCGTTAGCGGAGCTTAGGGATATACTTTCAGGAGTAGGTCTTTAAATCTGTTCGGTCTACCCCAATACTTAGTTTCCTGGTAACCAATAATATGGAGCCATTCAAGAACAATTGCAACTAAAGTATACGAACTGAAGTGTGACACAGGTATTAAAATCTGCCAGGCAAAATGGGTAACACTAAAAGAAGTACCTATATTCTGCTGGCTAGGCTGTATTTGGGATACTTCTATTTTGGGCATTGCAATAAAAATAGACTTGGACAAATCAAGACATATCGAATAATCTGGAAGACCAGGGTGTAAGGGGCCTAGAAATCAAGTCAATTGAGTAAAAGGGTGTATTCGTATAAGAAAAGTGCAAAATAGGAGAGCTCTATTTGAAGTCAGGCTGTAGAAGATATCCTAAGGTTTTTCTACGTTGTATCAGGTTGCAACATTAGATTTACTGGATGAAGGTCACAAAATATTTCAAATTTCAGCTCAAAATCTAGTGTCCAGAGAATAGCTTATTATTGCTACAGATATGTACAGAAGCAATACATCATAACTGAAGAATTTTTGTAGACAGGATTTCCGTACTATATGGAATATTGTATTAAGTCTTAAATCTTGATTCTAGATCATCCTTTGAAAGAAAAAATTCTACTCTCCTATTAAATTGGAAACTAAGTACTTATAGTACTTCTTTTTTTGGTCATTAGTTTTGGTCAAAGCTTCTGGTCTCTCAATATATACTGTCAGTGACAGAGACCGTCCACTTCTTTCCTTTTTAATTGCTGTTACCATGAAACTACCACCAGGTGGTGATACTTCCTTAAGCCTCACAAAGTATCCTTGGGTGAGTCGATATATTTTTCTTGTTACCTACTATTATGGCATCTTTTTTTTATTAAGCTGACAAAAATATTTGTTAGTATTAGTTTACTAATTTGTAAAAAGCAGTAAGAGGCACACCTCGAGACATCAGTTAGAGACTTTTGATTAAATTGTCAGTTTAGTTTAATTTTGAGTTCATTTTTTTTTTTTTTAAGATTTTTATTTATTTATTTGACAGAGAGAGAACACAAGTAGGCAGAGAGCAGGCAGAGAGAGAGGAAGGGAAGCAGGCTCCCCACCGAGCAGAGAGCCCGACGCGGGGCAGAGAGCCCGACGCGGGGCTCGATCCCAGGACCCGGGATCATGACCTGAGCCGAAGGCAGAGGCTTAAACCACTGAGCCACCTAGGCGCCCCTTGAGTTCATTTTTAACCTTTATTTGGGAATTTGTTTTGGCTTTCTTCCTAAAATGAGAGGTTTTAGTCCTTGATACACAGGAACCCGGTTTGAGGCATAAACTTGAAAATCTGGTTCTTTGAGCTGAAGAACAACAATAACAATACCAATAATCTTGCCTGTTTCTTAGCTTCCTCACCTACCCCTAGCGGCATTCTAAACATGCAAATCTGCTTAACCTCTGCATCCTCCCCATACTTATGAAAGATTTCTGGCTCCTATTTCAAGGAGGAAATTGAGGGGATGAGGCAGGGAAAAGCCCCTGACCTTCTACTCAACATCTACACACTTACCTGTACATACACCTGGTCTCCTAGTCTCAAGAAGAGGATGAACCTTGTCCTGTTTCAAGCTAGTTCCTCCGTCTATTTTCTTGAGTTTGACTTAAGTATGTATATGTCCTAAAACACATGGTCAGTTTTGGTGAATGTTCTTTGGCTCTTGTTTGCTTTCAGGTTTATATTTGTTAGAATTAGGTGCAGGTACGTCTAGCACACACCCAACCATAAGAGCATAAATACATAACTACAGTTCAGTAGTCTGGGGACAGCATGGTATTTTTATGAAGTTGTTTCATGTTCACTTTTTACATGCCCTTGTCTTCATGGTCCAGGATGATGCTAAAGCTTGAGCCATCGTATCCATGTTTTCTGGATAAAGAAAGAAAGGAAGAGCCTGCCTATTTTACCTCAGGGAGGTTTCCCAGAAGTTCCACACTATACTTCTTCCACCTTCTTTAGTGGAGCTTGGTCATGTGGTTATATGAAGATGCAGGAAAGTCTGGGAATATTGTATTTTTGCTGGAGACACTGCTGTCCCAAATAGATCAGTTCTGTTATTGAAAAGGGACACTGCAGTTTGATATACATAAATTGGAGTTGGGTCATTAGTTATGCTATTTAGTTCTTCATATCCCTTTTGGTTACTACACGAATTATTTGGTGCATATATATTTATAATGTAATATCTTTTGTGAGGAATTTCACACTATAGCATTTGAATGTTCTTCTTAGTGTTGTTTATTGCAAACTGGCTAGAATTTTACCTACTTAGATGAAAAAAATATGATGTCTGTTTTTTGTTTTGTTTTATTTTGCATCTACATGGAATATTGTAGACCAGCCTTTTGTTTTTTATCTTTCTTAATCACTTAGTTATAGTTTTGTTTTGTTTTGTTTCGTTTTTTCTGTGTAAATAGCGCTGAATTAGGCTTTGGTTTGTGTGCCAACTTGATGATCTCTTTTCTTTTTAAAAAGTTAAGTTAAGCCTGCTTAAGTGTACTGATATGACTAACATATCTGACTTTAGTCTGCTATTTAAAAATATTACTATATGGTTTTTATAGGTTAAAAAACTCTCAATAAATTAAAAAAACTTTCTTTTAATCTTTAGAAAGGTTATCTTTAGAATTGGTTATCTTTGTAATTATAACATACCCAATACACCATATCTTCTCTTTTTTAGAGAATAACAATACTTATTAATTTCCTGTTATAATTTATCTTATAAGCAATGATAAAATGAGTATATATTGTATTTCTTTATGCTCCTCTACTTTTCTCCCACCATATGATTTTGATCAGTTGTAAGTTTTTTATAATGTTCATCTTAGGAATATCAGATACCTACATACGGTGGATTTGTTGGTTTTAAGTGATGTCTTTTGACTCCAAGTTATTTTTCTTTATAGTTCTATGGTTATCACTTTATTTATTTTGAAACTGTTTATTCATCTAAGATTAGTATGTCTTCTTGATGAACATACCCCTTTATCATTGTGTGATATCCTCTTTATCCCTGGTTATAGTCCCTTTTCTAAAGTCTATTTTTTCAATATTATTTTGTAGATGATAAAGTTCCTTCTCATCCATACAAAGGAATCAATGTTGTTTTGTGGCTTTCCATATCCTAAGCATCTTGTTGGAATAGAATCATGATATATGTACTCTTTGGTAACTTTTTCTTTAGAATTCATATTATGTTCTTAAAACTGAGCTGTGTTGATTGAAGTAGAGTTAGTCCATTCATTCTAAATGCTGTGTGTGCATCACATTTTATTTTTCCATCTGGGCCCACGTCTTCCAGCACCTTGCTCCATAATGTATCTTCATCATTTTCTATAGTTTCAAATTCTTCATATTAGCTTCTCCCACCTATAATTATAAACCTACTTCATCTCCATTCAAAATAAGTTTAATTTACTGTCTTGATTTTTGGTTCACCTTTGGCTATTGCCCCATCTGTTCATGTGGTTTATTTATTAATTATATTTCCAACTTTTTGAATTTCCAAACTTTTATTGTGGTGTTTACAATTTTTATTTTTTGCTTTGAAACAATGATAGTAAAGATTTTAATCTGCTGTCTGTCGCATATCTGGTAAGCATATTATCCGGGGCTGTCATATGTCTTTTATTTTATGCATATTTTCCCAGTAAATCAGTTAAATAATTTTTTCTTTACCAACACATGAAACAGATTTTTCAGTTTATACTTTGCTAAATAAAAGTTCATGTGCAAGATAAAAGTATTGTGATTAGTTTTAGCAGAAATGAATATTTATAAAGCAAAAATTATTATTATTAGCATTAACATTGGGATAATACTGTCAGGAATGCATATGAAATGACTTGTTTGGATAGCTAAAATTTAAAGATAGTAACTAGTGATGAAATTGTAAATGTCCACTTTTTTACTAATAAATCTTTTTTTATATTAAATTTATTTATTTATTGTATTCTGAGACAGAGAGAGAGAGAGAGAGAGAGAGCGCGCACTGGCATGCGGGAGCAGGGGGAGCAGTAGAGGGAGAGGGAAGGGAAAAGTAGAATCTTGAGCAGACCCCACACTGAGAACAGATCCCAATCTGGGGTTCGATCTCAAGACCCTGAGATCATGACCTGAGCTGAAACCAAGAGTTGGATGCTTAACCTAGGGTGCCTGAGTGGCTCAACTGATTAAGATTCTGACTCTTGATTTCGGTTCAGGTGGTGATCTCATGGTGGTGGGATCGAGCCGCATAGTGGGGCAGCCAATTCAGTGGACAGTCTGCTTGGGATTCTCTCTCCCTCTCTCACTGCCCCTCCCTCCATTTGCACACATGCTTTTTCTCTCTCTGAATAAATAAATATTAAAAAAAAAAAGTTGGATGTTTACCAGACTGAGCCACACAGGTGCCCCTTTAGTAATAAATCTTAATCATTTAAAGATTTATCTGAGGGGTGCCTAGGTGGCTCAGTCAGTTAAGCATCTGGCTTCGCCTCAGGTCATGATCCTGAGGTCCTGGGATCTGGCACTCTATGGGGCTCCTTGCTCTGCTTCTCCCTGTGAGCGCCCTCCCCTACACTACCCACCCCCTCACCATCCCATCCCTCCCACCCCACATGCTCTATCTCTCTCAAATACCTAAAAATCTTTTAAAAAATAAAGTTTTATCTGAGATGTATATTAGGATGCCTTTTTAAAAGCACAAGAAATGCTTATTAATGTATTGCATAATATCTCCTACATTTGCTTCTGGTCTCAGCACATGAGTTTTTAATTGCTAATTTACTTATGTAAATATTAATCAATTTTGCTTTATTACTAAGCTTGGATTACTGAGGATGTAATAACTGTTTAATGTCTTCATTTGAAATAAAATTTAATTACAACAAAGGATATTGAACTTAAATTACCCTTTTTTTGAATACTTTACCTTGTCAACAAGGGAGGGTACTATGCTGTCATACCAAAATGCCCTTTGGACTCAGTAATGATTCTGGGGATGTTTGTCTTCTTCTAAATGGTTCCAAACTAGTGTGTTTGAGTTATTATGTCTGCTTTTTATAGCACTTCTCACTCCTGCTTTATTATCAGGTCGATTGTTGTCACTTCACACTAATGTTCTGAACTTATCTTTTCACTCTAATTTTTTAAAATTTATTTTTTATTTTTGTAAAGATTTTACTTATTTGTTTGACAGACAGAGATCACAAGTAGAGGCTCAATCCCAGGACCCTAAGATCATGACTTGAGCCGAGGGTAGAGGGAGAGAGTAGGGGGAGCAATAGGCAGAGGGAGAAGCAGAATCCCCGCTGAGGAAGGAGCCCAATGTGGGACTCTACCCCAGGACTCTGGGATCAGGACCTGAGCCAAAGGCAGATGCTTAACTAAGCCACCCAGGTGTCCTTTTCCCCTCAACTTTTAATCTGGCTCTTCTACTCTGCTGTGAGTTTAGAAATCAAGCAACAAAAAAAGCTTCTGAGAATTTCCTACAAAATGAAAGAGAAAGTTTTCATATAATACTGTACATGTGGTTTACTGAACTTTTAAATAGTTATTTTGGTTACTTGTTTCTTCATTTTTTACCTGCATGTTAAGTAGGCAAATTTACTGGGTAATTGAGTTCTGAACAGGTAGAATGATACTTATTACCATAAGCAAAGTTACTGTGTAAACATTTCCATGAGACATATTCTATTGTGATTAGACTTCAAAAATAAATTCTAAGTATCATATTCTCATTAGGCAGAATTTAGAAATGAGACTAAAGTGACTTAGTCTTTCTGTACCAAATCAATAGGTGAAAATAGATGACAGAAGGAAGGAAGAGATGTTCTACAGCTACTGTGACATCCCTTCTGTCTTTCTTCTTCCTGCCTCCAATTTTTGTGTGTGTGCGTGTGAGGTGTTTCATCTTGGCAAGAGTCTAGAAGAGTTAATTTGGATAATGGGCACGTTTAATAACAAAATCATACTAAAGTTATTTGAGGAAATGTGATATGACATTAACAACATATCATTTTTTAAAAACCTAATATCCAAAGTGTACTAGGCAAAACCAGGGAAGTTAGATAACTTATGTAAAGAAAGGTTCATCAACTTACAGCCAATGCAGTCTTGGCATGTGCTGACAAAGAGGTTTGTCTGGCAAATGGGTGAGGACATTATTCATCAATGCTCTGAAAAAGAAAAGGAAGAAAAGAAGTCACATTTTTCTGGTTCTTCTCTCATCTTAAGTCAAACATGGTATTATCATTATTCTTTATAAAACCACAAAAATCTATTACGTTAGTTGTCTTCTCTCTTTTTTTCCCTCTGTCAGTCTTGTTATATTTAAGTGATTGCTTGTTAGTAATAAAATTCGACAAATGATAGTTGTCATATGGAAGAAGCAGCAAAGTTAGTAACTGAAGGAAAGCCTGTTCCCATCAAAAGTGGGTAGTGAGAAGAAATTGATTTTCAATTAATGTTATTTTTCTTTATCAAGATTAATATGGGCAGTAATGGTGTACTTGAGAATATTTCAATAAAATATGGAAATTAGGCTATATTTATTTTTGATGGGCTGATATCCTAGAAGACAGAAGACCTTATAAGATTATTAAAACTATAAAATAGCCATTAGAATACGATTAAGAGATGGTTTGTAGTTGTAAAGGCCTTTTTGGGGCTTTAACAATTCCATATTTAATACTGTTAAACTTAAAGCAGAATTTTTATTCATGTCTTTTCCTTCAATTGAAATATTTGCTTTAATTTTTAGTACTTACAAGAGAATAAGAGAATTTAGTCCATAAAATGTTAGTGGGGAAATTCGACTGAGGTGATTATCTTCAATTATCCTGCCAGCCAGAAGAAAAAATTGATTCATTTATATATTTAGAATATAAAAACCAATTCTATAAAATGCCGTGTAAATTAAACATACAGCCATTCTAGTCTGTGGAGATCTTCAAAAACACCCGGCTTCAAGAAAGTTATTCTGTTATGGCTGAGATACCTGAGAAAAGAGAAATGACCACAAGAAATGTGTTACCTTCTTTTTCCTTGAATTTTTTTTTTTTAAGATTTTATTTTTCAGTAACGTCTACACCCAATGTGGGACTCGAACTTAAAATTCTGAGATCAAGAGTTGCATGATCTACTGACTGAGCCATCCAGGTGCCCCAAATGTGTTACTTTCTTGATATCTTATAATAAGGAAAGGAAAAACAATAGTCATCCATCTTAGATTTTCTTATATGCTATTCTTATCACAACTTTTTCCTTCTTTGGGGTCTCTAAAAGGACTTGGTCACTTACCTTTTCATGTGTAGCTTTTAGTTCCCCTATAATCAATCAATCAATCAATCAATCACACTCTATTCATTCACCTATGCCTTTACTAATCAAATTGTTTTGCACACCTACTCTGTGGCACTGTGCTAGGTGTATCATCCCTTTCTTTGAGGGGCTTTGAGTCTAGAGGGAAGGCAGAATACAAACAGGTTATTATAGCAATGTGGGAAAAGAGAGATGTGCACAAGGTATGGTTGTTCTGACATTGCGTGGACAGCACTTAGCTTTGTTGGGGGTGGGGACTGCAGGGCACAGAGGAGTCAGGACACAGAAGCCTTTACTAAAAGGGCACAACTGGATGGACAGAGATTTGGATGAAGATGTCATTTGCAAAGCAAAGAATGGGTAGGAGTTCATATAGGCGGAGGAGATCGCTTATGCAAAAGCAAGAAGTCTGAAGGAGAGAGTAACAAGGGAAGGGATCACCAGGTATCTCAGTGCAGCCTCACCATGAAGGGGCTGGGAAGAGAGACAGGGAGTGAATCTGGGAGGCAGGCGGGGGTCTGTTCTAGAAAAAAAGGACATTGCATGCCTTACCAAAGAGTTTGACCCCACTTTACCTACCCAACTTTACTTCTAACCCTACTGCAGAGTGAACCAACTCTGTTCTGTTACGTTGCTCCCGCCCTCTCGCCATGTTTATTTCTACCTCAGTCTCTTTAGCAAGCAATGTGCTGCTCTCTCTGCTGTCAGTTCAAGTCCTGGCTTTGCTACTTATTAATAGTGTGACCTTAATGAAGCAGTTAACTTCTGAAAGCCTCAGTTTTCCCAACTCTAACATGGAAGTAATTTTAGTGTCTACTTTATTAGGTTGTGGTAATGTTTGAGGTAACGTTTGAGGCAACGCATGTCATAAGCACTCAGCGCATATTGTTTCTGACAACAGCACCTCTGTTCATGCCTACCATTCTGACTTCTCTTCTTTTTCCTCTCTGCCTATGATTCATATGCAAGTTTTAGTTGAAATTTTACTTCCAGCGGATACATGGACCACACTGATTTCTCTCTTTCCTGACAATTTTTAGAGTTGACATGTTATAAAATTTCTCCTGCCGGTAGTCTCCCCTGTCCCTACCAGGTTTGACTTTTGCTTAGGGATAACAAGAGATGACGTCCTGTATTAGAGCCACTTCTTTCCCTCCCTTGTAAACCTGGAGCCCCATTTAGTCACAGGAAGGGTAAAGAATAGCTACAACACTTCCTCATGACCACCTCAGGGCTATCTATCTATCTATCTATCTATTTATATTTATTCATTATTTATTTACTTTTTTTTTCCTTTCAAGATCTTATTTTAATTCAAGTTAGTCAACATACAGTGTAATATTAGTTTCAGGGGGTAGAATTTAATGATTCATCACTTGCATATAACACCCAGTGTTCATCCCAACCATTGCCCTCCTTAACACCCATCACCCACTCACCCCCTCCCCTCCAGCCACCCTCAGTTCCCTATGGTTAAGAGTGTCTTGTGATTTGCCTCCCTCTCTGATTTTATCTTATTTTATTTTCCCCTCCCTTTTCCTCTGTTCATCTGTTTTGTTTTGTAAATTCCACGTATGAGTGAAATCATATGGCACTTTTCTTTCTCTGACTGACTTATTTCCCTCAGCATAATACTCTCTAGTTTCATGCATGTCATTGCAAATGGCAAGATCTCATTCTTTCTGATGGTTCAGTAATAATCCATTATGTGTGTGTGTGTGTGTGTGTGTGTGTGTGTATTAACACTTTCTTTATCCACGCATCCTTTGATAGACATTTGGGCTCTTTCCATATTTTGACTATTGTGAATAGTGATGATATAA
Organism: Enhydra lutris kenyoni; assembly: GCF_002288905.1. NCBI lineage: Eukaryota > Metazoa > Chordata > Mammalia > Carnivora > Mustelidae > Enhydra > Enhydra lutris. The sequence goes on along the minus strand of NW_019154087.1, from coordinate 50,174,040 downwards.
ACATTGGGGTGCATGTGCCTCAGGGGTCTCCTTTAAAAGCCAATAGCAATCCCCTAGATACAAGGCATTTGACTCCCTCCCACATCTTATACTCATCTGTTTAGCCCAGTCCTGTCTGTTTTCCCGAGTCATCCCTCACTACTCTAGATCCCAAATGGTCACTCATTTCAGTGAATCTTTTTTTTAAAGATTTATTTAATTTATTTATTTTAGAGAGAGAGAGAGAGCAAGTGCATGCACAATCAGGAGGAGGGGCATAGGGAAAGGGAGAGAATCTTGAGCAGACTCTGCTCTGAGTGCAGAGCCCGATGATGCCAGGATCAATCCCATGACCTGAGATCATGACCTTTGCCAAAGCGAAGAATCAGATGCTTAACTGACTGAGCTGCCCAGACACCCCTTTCAGTGAATCTTAATAGCAGTTTTGGTCTGAACAACACAGGTTTAGGATTTAATTAAGTAACCTCTTTTATCATTTTCTAATTATTTTGCATATAACTGATTTATCACAAAACTGGTTTTGTTTCCCCACCCTAGATTATAAGCTTCCAGAGTGCAAGAGGCATGCCTCTCTCTAGTGGTAGCATAGCCCTTTGCCTGAAACTTTAGGGTGTAAGCTGCTGGAATTCCTAAGCCTGTCCGACTTATCTTCCTATGCCACCTCCCCATGGTGTCTGGCTGAAAAATTTACACACTGCAATGGCCAATGAATATTTATGGATGAATGAAAAGCAGGAATCTAATGATTATCGCTGATAATCTAGAAGTGTGTGACATCTTTAATATCCAAACAATATTCCAGTGCTATGAATAACTATGGAAGGAGATGGCGAACCCTTTAAAATTTGTGGTACTATTCTTCACATCCGTGGAACTCTAAACCAAGCCTGGACTATTGTTCACATCCACTGAACATTAAACCAAGCAGATGTGGTTTACTAAATTTTAAACAGATTCATGGAGGATTAGAGAGAAAGATAGTCAGGAGTCTACTGGGAATTAATCCAGTATTGACTTTGGGTGATTTGCCAAGACAGTAAAGAACAGGGATGGGATAGAAGGGAAAGAGGATTTGTCAAAAGTGGTTACTTTTAAGACTTTGAGTCTCCAAGGCCCTTCTTTCATTTTGCTAGTAAAATCATTAGACAGCCTTTCCTCAATCCCAAACCCTCATGCCACAAACTAGGAATCTGGCTGGAATGAGTTTCTTGGATTAGGATTTTAAAAAGGTGGTATAAGACAGAAGGCAAGGGGGGCAGAAATAGAAATATAGGAAGTTGTTTCATTTGAAACCCAAGAGGGAGATAAACCATAAGAGCATCTTAATCTCAGGAAACAAACTGAGGGTTGCTGGAAGGGAGGGGAGGTAGGAGGGATGGGGTGGCTGGCTGATGAACACTGGGGAGGTTATGTGCTATGGTGAGGGCTGTGAATTGTTTAAGACATGAATCACAGACCTGTACCCTGAAACAAATTATTATATGTTAATAAAAAAATAATTAAAAGAAAAAAAAAGAAAAAAATACAGGAAGTTGTTGATTTAAGAGATTTTTGGTTATATTTCCATGCTATTAATTCTTACAGGAGGTTAGGTTCAGCTGCTTAGTTAAAACTCAATGAAATGAACTTTGAGAAAGCCAATTTTAAAAAGCTTTGCTTTTTTTTTTTTTTTTTTTACTTCCGTCAGGTCTTTAAAAAGCTTTGCTTTTAACTATAATGAAATACCATTTCATTCCCATTAAGATGGCTGTTAAAAAAAAAAAAATCCCCAAGCAACAAACTCCCAGACAATAAGAAGTATTGATGAAGATGAGAAGAAATAAGGACTACTGGAGTCAGGACTCAAGCATGGTCCTGTCTGAGCTGGAACCCCTCAGGGACAGGGCTGCGCCCACCCTTCCCTTGCTGTGGGCAGGAGAGCTGCTGCGCAATGGACAAACTGCAGGACTGGTGAACTGATTGTGCAAGTACTTACAGTTTAGTAAGACTGTAGAGTCCTCGGAATGCATAGATGGGTATGGATCTAATCTTGTTGTTTTGCAGACACCTGTGAAGATAATTATAAAAAAAAAATGACACAGTTTCAGTTTTGCAAGTCCTAAAGAGCTCTTTGGGTGGGTGGTGGTTCTCCTAGCACAATGGGAATGCACTTAATGGATCACTGAATACACCCTTGTAATTGGTTAAGATGGTGCATTTTACATACTACTTGTTTTACCATAATAAACATTTTTTATTTATTTTAATTATTTTTTATTTTTTATGAATTTATTTTTTTATTTTTATTTTTTTAAAAAAGATTTTATTTATTTATTTGACAGAGATCACAGGTAGGCAGAGAGGCAGGCAGAGAGAGAGAGGAGGAAGCAGGCTCCCTGCTGATCAGAGAGCCCGATGCGGGGCTCGATCCCAAGACCCTGAGATCATGACCTGAGCTGAAGGCAGAGGCTTAACCCTCTGAGCCACCCAGGTGCCCCATGAATTTATTTTTTAAAAGATCTTATTTATTTATTTGACAGAGAGAGAGCACAAGCAGAGGGAGCGGCAGGCAGAGGGAGAAGCAGACTCCCCACTGAGCAGGGAGCCCCACACAGACTAGATCCCAGGACCCAGGTATCACAACCTAAGTGAAGGCAGCCACTTAACTGACTGAGCCACCCAGTTACCCCTAAGCCTCTTTTTTTAATTAAAAAAAGGTAGACCTAACGATAATTGAGTGAAACTAGATATCATGTCATTTTCTTTTGCTGTTAACTTCATTTATGATTAGGCAAATTTTACTTCGAAATTCTAGTTATAAAGATGAATATGTAATAGTTAAAAATTTAATATTTGAATCTTCCTTAAGTAAAACTTTAAGGCATAGTAAGGCACTCAGTAATCCAACAGGCCCAGAAATCAGACTTTTTAACATTTCCTGCTATAATAGAAAGATCGGCGTTTAGCATAACGCTGGCAAAAGTACAAGTATGTGACATCTTTAAGGTCCTGGATTATATTCCATGTTAATCACAAATCTACCCAACAAGTTAGCTTTAATTTTATTAATTTGACACCCCAAGCCTTGCTCCAAAAGTGTTTGATGAAGCTTAGAAGGAGTATTTATGGCAAAAGAAAAAAAAGAAGTAAAAAGACTCAGGACCAGAAGAATATAAATTAGACTGGCACGTCAAGACAAGAATGCAATCTTAAATAGTTAACAAGTCATCCAGGATGATTGGCCTCGGGTTAACTGGAGGTCAAAGGAAACAGATACCAGAACGCAAGCAATTGCATCAAATGCACCCTTGCAAAGCTTTGTCCCTCTGCATGTACTGGCCCCAGGTTGTAGGAAATGACAAATAAGGGCTTCAAGCCTGACTTCTTGTACTGAATACAGGTCACCATTGTCCTTTAGGGAGTTTTGAAGTTTATATATATATTTTTATAAATACAAGGAGGAATAAGGTAGAAACCAATATGAACACATTTTTTTTTAAAGATTTTATTTATTTATTTGAGAGAGAGAGAGAGAGACAGTGAGAGAGAGCACTAGCGAAGAGAAGGTCAGAGAGAGAAGCAGACTCCCCATGGAGCTGGGAGCCCGATGCGGGACTCGATCCGAGGACTCCATGATCATGACCTGAGCCGAAGGCAGTCGTCCAACCAACTGAGCCACCCAGGCATCCCTGAACACATTTTTTAAGAGATTTATGTGTTTATTTTAGAGAGAAAGACAGACAGAGAGCACAGGGTACGGGGCAGAGGGAAGGAGAGAGAATCTCCAGCAGACTCCTGGATGAGCGCAGAGCCCACCTTGGGCTTGAGCTTACAACCTTGAGATCGTGACAAACCAAAATCAAGAGTCAGACAGTCAGTTAAGTGTCTGCTCTGCCTTCAACTCAGGTCATGATCTGGAGCCCCAGAATCAAACCCTGCATCAAGCTTCTTGCTCAGCGGGGAGTCTGCTTCTCCCTCTGACCCTTCCCCCTCTCATGCCCTCTCTCTCAAATAAATAAATAAAATCTTAAAAAAAAAAAAAAAAGAGACACTTAACCAGGCACTCTCAGTATGAACAAATTCTTAGTTAATTAGAAATTTGACTAATGGGGATTCCCTATTTCTCCAACATGTAAGAAAACCTAAATTTGATTATAAAAATGTTATTAAATTTACTATGCACTTAACAATTTCACAGAACATATTGTGATTTCAATTACAAAATAGGGAATGCTAATATGCAGAGAAGCTTACGCATGTATATATTTGTTTCTAAGTATTTTCATGATTAATGATTAATAGACTGTATTGCATGAAGTTTGAGCAAAGCTATATCTCTAATAATCAAGTAGAATTTTTTTTTGTAATTAAGCTATTTTGATCTATTCGTTAGAACAAATTGGCTGTTCAAGAAGTAATTTGGGACGCCTGGCTGGCTTAGTCAGTAGAGCACATGACTCTTGATCTTGGGGTTGTGGGTGTGAGCCCCACGTTGTGTAGAGATTACTTAAAAATAAAATCTTAAAAAATTAGTTCAATGTTTATTATGTAAAAATGATAAACTACTGTGTTATATAAACCTGAATTTTGATGTTTAAAATTGGAGAATTAACTCCTTTTAAACATGTGGACATAAGGTGGTGCTACAGATCAGAAAAATTCTTCAGCCTCCAAAAATCAGAAAATAGAATACAGAAGCATTCTCTTGAAATACTTACGTAAGGCCTAATTTTGAAAAGCTCTTCTCTTGATTGTTAAACATCCAGTAATTTTGAATGTCATTTTTAGTGACATTTTTATTTTTAAATATGAAACATACTTTTTTGCAGATTATCTGGGTTTTGAGTACATTTCATCGAATGGAATAGATAAATTTTTATTCTGATTTTGTTCTATTTCTGTACAGACACATACGTAGAAGATACATAAGATACATATAAAAAGAAGAACGTACAGATACATATACAACTATGTGTGAGGTTTCTTCAGTGTAAGACCAGAACTAAAACTGACATAGGTATGAAAATGAATCTAGGAATTCTCAGATGTTTTCTAAAGACCATGATTCAGGCTGAGGATATTTAAACCCAACAGTTCAAGTATGATAAGATTTAGTCACAGAGTTGGACTGAATCACAGGTAAGCACAAACTGCACCATTATGGATTTTTGGAGTATACATGAAAGTGCTGAACTGATGTGAATCTAGCATGTCAGATACTACATGAATCGAAAATAAAAAACTGCATGGCAGATATGAAAATGGAATTAAGTCCCCCAAACAACATGCTCTGGGGTTTCCAACCACCATGACTTGCTCTCTTAGGTGGAGAACAAATTTGCAAACATATGGAAGAAAATTCTTCACAGGCTAGTGTGTGCCAGGAGAACTCATATCTTGCATGCTCCAGTTTCTTTGGGAGCAAGTGTGATTTTTCTAGAACGACTTCTAGAACTCCTCAAAAAAAAGTTACCTGGTAGTCTCTAGCTACCAGCTAAATAATTTTCCGAGGACGGATTGGACTTAAGCGGTGATATAGTGTTGTTCTATGCAGAGGTGGGAAAAGACAGGCCAAAATGATGTGTTAATTTTAACACGGGGAATTAAATTTTTTCTTACAGTTTTTGAAGATTATGGTACTTCTTGAAGCCATCAGGAGGAAGCTTTCGTATTAAGTTCCACTGAAGTGACCTGAAATAAATGTAAATTTTGGTTCTTAAAGTGTTTCTTTCTTTACTTTTAAACTACAGCAGTTTACAGAACACTGTAAATAATTACAAGCTTGATTTAGTGTAGTACCACCTTTCAGGAAACATTTTATTTCATGGTGTTACTCTCACATCCATAGTACTATTTGAACTAAGTCTAACTTAGTTTTGTATTATTAAAGATATTTGTCTTAAATTTAGGCTACAACATTGTAATTCTAACAAAACACAAAATAATGTAACTGGGAAAATAATTATCAGTTCATTTTCCTTTTTTCTTTTTATTTAACAGACACCAGAAACCATCTTGATTTTGAAGTGACAATAAAAATACTGTTCTCTGTGTAAAGAACATATAAGAGCTTAAGTAATTTTATATTCTTCAATATTTCATTGCTCACATTCCACTACTTTTACTTCCTTTTAAAATTAATTTGAAGGCAACTGTCATTTGGTAAGTACAACTGAACCTTCTTTATTCAATAAGTGATTTCATTTCAATTTCTAGGAAATTGTATAGAAAGATTTCCCCTTGAATCACAATTTAATATGCAGTTTGGCACAAACTAGGTGCACATAATTGTGGTTGTACTGGAAATGACCTAAACCTTTAATGTCTTAAAGAAAAGCAGTGTAAGGCAGTAGGAACAAACTTAAAGAAGCAAAAAACCAAGCCAAATGGACAAACACCCAAACTGTTGCTGCTGGAGTCCCTTGCAAGAACCATACACAATATTTCCTTGTCAATCTCTTTAACTGTGAAAGCATCGATTTCTACTGGATGACCTGTAATAATATGATGCAATTGTTACTGTCTTTATATAATACGATGGAGCAGATGTTTCTTGTTAAGTGAGCAATAGATTACATTGTCTCTAGGTTGACCACTGTGGGATAAACACTTGGAGATGCCTGACGGGCAAAAAGGACTCGGTTACAACAGCATCATACAGTAGGCACTACCAGTGTTAGTTGTTATATTGGTTTGGACCAGAGTTGCTTAAATTTGATAGTGAAGACTTCTTAAAGCAAAATAGTTTCTCAGACTCCCTCAGAACACATCTTTGGAATCTAATTTGAGAAATGTTATTCTAGAGTCTAGGAGACCATGTATTATCGATGGGGATGTTATTGCTCTGAGGTGTGAAAACTGGTTCTTAAGGAGGGAGAAAAAAATCTTATTTTACCTTTTTAAATGGATGAAGAACAGGTATACATAAACAGATATAGAAGAGTATATGTATAATATTAAAATTTCACAGGAGGGGACAAATAGAAAAAAAATATCTAAAAGAGCTTGGAGGGTAGTAATGAAAAGAAAAAGGAAAACTTAAGTTCTGGACTGTACATAACAGTCATTAGTGGTTTTTTAATGAATGAATGCCAAAGGCTGATTAACTACGAACTTTCTCTTGAAATCTTTCGTAGCTGCCGGGCTTTCTCTAAACGTTCTTTCATTTCTTATGTTAGCTAATTGAGAATTCCTGTCCTCCTAATCCTTCTCACTTGGCTTGGATCTTCAATTCTGCTTTACATTGTGTAGTACATGTTTCTGTTGTATAAAAACAAACGGTTGAATATTTGAGTTTGATTTAAAAATATTGATAAAAGCTTAGTGTGTTTTCAAAAATATGTTCATTCATTCAGGCATTCATTCATTTTCTCAATGTATGTTGAATGCCTTCCATTTGTACTTTGGGAAAGAAGGATAATATCACTGCTCTTAAGAAGCTTATACTCTATTTGGGTGACAAAGAATCTATTTTGTCTATAAACAGAGGGTTTCTTTGGATGATAACTTTAGTTTTATAGCCTAGGGCTAAAAAGGCTATCATCTTGTTTTATTTTTTATTTATTTTCATGTGACTTCATTTCAAAAACAGTGTTCAGGGTTTATGGTATCTGTTAGGAACTTTGGAGGATATATAGAAAAACTCCATTGAGCTTCTGGCACTTCCCTTTTTCTGGTAAAGAAGATTAAGACTCCAATCACTATAGAACAAGGAAGAATGATGTGCTTCAAAGAGACACGAGTGGGATTCTATGAGAGAATCCAGGAAGAAGAGGCGAATTGCACATGAGTGGAAAGGTTACACTGGAGGGAAGGAAGGCTCATTTAAGGATTCCTAAGTTATGTTTCTTAGAAAGTTGGTTTTTTATTGATCGTGCCTAGGATTTATAGGTGACTTCTTTCTAAATGATGTCAAATATTTTAACAAATAGCATTCTCCGTATTTTCATAATACCCTGTTGAAATGGAAGTGTTATTCTTACTGAACAGGACAAGCCAAAAAAACTTCTTAATATGACAAATTTTTGTGTTTTAAAATGTAATATTCCAAGTCCGACTCTTTACAAAGTGGTGTGTGTGTGCAAAAGAGAGAAACTACCTAGTTTAATTATTATTGCCAAAGTTAGCTATAGTTTTGATAAAGTTCTTACAATTAGATTGTGTAGTTTAGTGATTAAATTCGAGGATCTTTCAGTCAACACTCACACAGTTAAAACTAATGTTTAGGAAGCCCAAACAAGACATAAATCATCATATTTATCCGTCTCTTTTGTTCAGTTGCATTTATGTGAAAGGTCTTAAAAATTCCCACTTCAATAAATATTACTGGGATTATTGGTTTCTTTGATACTTATATATGATTTAGTCTATTTCCAACATTTCCCTATGAGAGTTCCAATTCAAAATATGGAATGGGCTCTGTAATAAAATTTGATATTTACTCTTTTAATGTATTTGCTGTAAAGCCTACAGTTCCTTTCTCTGTGGAATTGAACGAAGACTGGGGGGATTGTGATGCTGAGTTGGAGTTAACGTTTACTGCAGAGTAAAGTAGAAATGGACAGCCTGAATCAAACTGCTCAAACCAAAGCACAAGAAATTGCTATTTTTTTAACAAAAAATAAAGTGTTACAGACATAGACTCCTGAGCTTTATTTCTACATCTCCGAATGCCTGTTGAGAATTTCTATTGACTGATCTGTTAACCCAAAGTTGGAAAAGGCATCGAAGATTGGAGTCCTAATCTTTCCCACTTCCTGTCACCAAGTCCCCCATCCTCCTAGCACTCTATTACTTGGAAAGCCTGAAATCATCTTGGACATTTCCTTCTCCCTTGCTTTCCTGTAGCCCATCGTCATGAGGAGCTATCCCATCCCAGTTTTTTTCTCTATACCAAGGACTGAAAGCTGGTGGCCCGGACTGCACACACCTCTTTATGAATGTATGTATGAATGTTCCGAAGCCAGTACATTTTAATTCGAATCAGAATGCCTTTGGGTATTCTTTAAAGACATGTGCTCTCTGGTTAGTCATTTCCTATCTTCTTTCATTCCTCCAGTTCTCTCCCTCTCTTCCTTTCTTATGCAAAGGTTAGTTAATTTGTGGAAGAACAGATTCAGTTCTTACTTGTATGAAAGGGAAAAATGAGACTGGCAGCCTAAGGGTATTCTTTGACTGACTTTCTGGTAATATGATACGAACAGTGGGGGTGATAAATGTTTCTCTTTGAAAATAGAATGAAATCTGGGGCACCTGGGTGGCTCAGAGGGCTAAGCCTCTGCCTTCGGCTTAGGTCGTGATCCCAGAGTCCTGGGGTCGAGCCCCGCATCGGGCTCTCTGCTCATCAGGGAGCCTGCTTCCCCCTCTCTTTCTCTGCCTACCTCTCTGCCTACTTGTGATCTCTGTCAAATAAATAAATAAAATCTTAAAAAAAAAAAAAAAGAAAATAGAATGAAATCATCTCAATTTTTACACCAAGCAGGTCCAGTCATGATTTAAATCATGGAAACTCTCCACAGAACCTCAGATTATTATTTTATTCTAGTAAAATATTATTATTGTTTTCTATTAAGGCTAATTAGTATGTAAAAGAGCTATGGTGACTTGAGGATAGGCTAGAATGCCAGCCTTAGTTCAGGTGGGACTGTCAGCTCCCTTGGGGAAAACAAGTCTTTGTGGTCTAACCTGTTTGATGTTTTTAGCTCATTACCAGTTTGGATAAATTCTGCAGGTCACCATTGATTGAGTAAACCCTCCCAGATTTTGTTAATTTAATGGCATCCTGGCTGACAGAAATTGAGCTCTAGCTCTCTCTGCTCCTTATACATCAAGCATATGAGTTGCCATGTTATGTGGTTTGGGTTGGCAAAGGCAGGACTTGCCCATATTTGTAAACTTAAGAATTACTCCTATTCTGTCTTCATGTACTCAAAAGTCAGAGCCATATGGCACTAAAACATCTGGATGAAACAAAAAACTCAGCAGAAACATCAGATTAAAATATCTTCCCTCCACTGATTTCTTTTGAAAAGTTTTAGTCAAATGTGTGTGACTGTGTTGCTAAAGTTTGCTGAATTCAAATTAGTACTGGATCAACAAACCACTTATTATGAGGATAAGTTTCTTTTACATACAGAAGTTTGAGTTATTTGCGGGAGGAGACATCAACATCTCTGAGCCAAATGTGATTCAGAAGAGTTAGATTTTAAATGTGAAGTAAGTCCTGGGAATATTTTATCCCATTTATTTCACTTGTCTTCTTTTTTTATTTAGAGATAAGAGTGTTTCCAACAAAGTCTAAAAGAGCTCTTTCAATAAATGTCAGTTCTTGTAATAAGAAAGCTCTATATAATAGTTTAACTGGCAGTCTTTCTTTAGTAGCACACAAATGATGACATCTTCTGTTTAGATAAAATATGATAATACTAAATATTAAATGGGATTATTATGAGGGTTTACATAAGTTAATATATCTAAATACGCCATAGGATTATTATGAGGGACTAAGTAAATTAATATGTAGAATCATTTAAAGTGGAACCTAGCATTTAATAAATGTAAAATAAATAGCAGCAATCATTATAATTGACCGAGAACACTGACATCATCTTTGAATAAAAATGCATTAATAATGACAAGGCCTTAATTATGATACAGTTTTACAGGTGCTATTCTGGCTGTCAGGATGAAGCCATTCTTTTCTACTTACATTACAGTCACATTTGAAGAAACTGATGGAACAGCTCGTAAATTGGTCTCATCACAGTCAACCTCTAAACCTCGGCAAAGACATTGCATGGGCACAGAACCGACCACTGAATAAGAAGGAAGTTGTAAGGAATGGGGATAGTGAGGGACCAGGAAGAGGAAGGTAATGAAAAGAAAGAAATGAAAAGCTATGAGAAAATTATTTAGTACAAAAGTATGTTTTACCCAAGCAATATGGGCAATGCTTTAAATTAAGGTTACAAAGTTTGCTTTTAATTTAATGTTAAAATGATGCTACAAAATTAAGATAAAACAGACACATTTACCAGCCCATGCATTTCTGTAAATAGCAGACTGCTCTTTTCCATTTGTTGCAAAATGAGTGACGTCATCTGCTTTTACTCACCCAAGGTGAGTGGTTATGTTCAGAGGTGACATGATAGTGTGTGATGGGCTTTAATGTCCATATTAAAGCTGCTATTTAAGACTAAAGTATTAATAGCATAATCAAACTCTTAATGGAAGACTAAGTTATTTTTAGCTGATGAGAAAGAGAACTAAACATGAACCATAGTGTTGGTAGAATTCTTTTTTTGTTTTTTTTCCTGGAAAATTCAGGAGTTCTTTAAAGGATTTTTTTTTTTTTTTAAATGATCTTCTTTTGGCTTATGTAGGGATGTAAGGATGTCTAAAAAGTCATTTATGGGAGTGAACTTTTTTTATGCATAGCCAACCATTCTATTCTCACTGCTAATGTTGGGGAGAGGGAGAATTGGATATTTGCCCTTGGCCATCTTGTGGGGCTGCAGTCATAGTCTTAAAGATGTGATCCCATAGTTCTAAAGTCTACTAGAGACTTGCAATGATGTGTTCATATAGCTCAATAGTAGAATAAGATTGTTATTCAGTATAATAGAGTGTGATTCCTGCCTCTGTGGGGAATAGTTGATGAACAAGAGTTACGAGAAGTGCTTTCCCTCTACATTTACTTTGAAACCCTGACCTGAATAGCAGAGGTTACAGACTCAAGTCTACAGGGCACTGGCAAAATAGGTGTTGGCCTTATCCAGATGTCCCAGTGGACCTGCTTCTCCTGTTGCCATATTAGGATAGGAACATGTGTAGCCAAGTCAACCAACTTTCTCAAAGAAGCCAGAAATACAATGTTCTGTTGATAATTACCTATTTGAAAAATGAGAATTGCCAACTCAAAATATTTTAAAACATCACAGAACAAACAAAACTTTCTATGAGAATTTTCTGCTGGTAGGCTTCCAGTATATGATTTTACAGTCAAGCTTCCACAGAGCAGAAAATTGTCTAATGGCAAAGAAGAGATTTCTATGACAAAGCTGGTGGATGAATGTTAATGAGCACAGTTGGGTAGTAAATGGAAGACTTTGACCTAGTAAATATCCCTTTGCTCAGCTATGGGGTGACAGGTGTTCTTCCTCTCCTCCCAGATAACTCTCCTATTTTTCAGGGTTATAAGAGATCAAAATCATAACTTAGGATTTGTGTTTTTTGTAAACAGAGTCTCCGCCAAGAACTTTTAAACAGTTTTATGGTTGTAAGTAACCATTTTGGCTATGGATCTCTGAAGCTGAAAACTGATTCTGTCTCCAAGTTATAAGCCACGTCTAACATGAGTGTTGTGGGGAAGGAAGGGTGTGGATTGGGAGAGAGGATGAAGGGTTTGAGAGTAAGACTAGGAAGGGTAAAAATGGAGGGAGTGAAATTAACATTACTTCCAATGTGTTTTTTCTGTTTATATTGATAGAGTTAAGATAATTCATGTATGTTGATTAACAGGGTTACCTGTAATAAGGAAAAATGAAAAAATAACACCTAAATATCCAACATCAAAAGAATGATTAAGCACATTATTTCACTTAAAAATATATTCTATAGTATTTTCAAAAACAGCTTGTAACAGCATGGATACCTGATTGGGCTAAAATGCTAAGTGAAAATATGATTAAAATGGTTTGTACAGGAAATTTCAACAATGTTAAAATAAAAAAGATGAATAATGCACCACCAAGTTAATGCCGGTAGCCTCTGAGTGGTGAAATTATGGTTGAGTAAACAAATAATTCTAAATCTTTGTACTTTCCATATCCCTCAAGTTTAAACTTTAATAATACACTGGTTAATGATAGATATATTTTCCAAGATATTGTTCTTGAGAGGTGACTTTATAAAAGCCAATTCCTCACACTCTTTCACCCAGCCAAAAATTATTATAAGCCATTCTCAGTTTAATTTCCAATAAATCCTTATAATAATCATTTACATAAGGTAGTACAAAAGGAACTTAAAGTTTCATCCCCAAATTTACACTACTCTTTCCATTCTGTTTCATACTGCTTTTATGCTTGCAAAAGACATTTAGTTTTTTATTACCACCACATCCTGAACTATCTTTATAAGAACTCTAATTGAAAATTATATATTTATTTTTTACTAAAAACTGATAAAATTTTTTTTTGGTGTATCATTTACTGTGTAGCTCCATTCTTCCTATGTAGTTATACTTAAGGACACACTTCTCCCAGAGTTCAGAATTAGGCAAAAAGTTATCTCTCTTGCTGACTTGATCTGTTTTTTCCCTCATTTGTTTGTCTTTGCTTTACAAGCCAGACTATAAAAGTTATGTAACCCATTATCTTCCTTCTTTAGCCTGATGACTACAAAATTCAGAACTAAGCTTTGGACACAGATACTGAACTTTTCTCAGTGAGGATTTCCTTACATAATTTTTCTTCCCATTCTCTTTTCCATTCACTGTTGAATTTTTATCTTATATGTTATATTAACGACTTAAGTCTGTTAGCAGCCAGATTTTTATTGTAAACTGCATAAAATCCATTTAGGAATAAGGAGATATAGAAAGATTCAATTAAAATTTAAGAAATGAAAATTTCTTAATTTTAAAATTTGAGATAAGAAAAGAAAAGGCAATACAATAAAACAAGAAAAAAACCCTGTGTTTTGAGATAACATGGCATAATTCTTTAATTTTTTTGCATTGTATTAGCAGGTAAATTACACCTGTTACATTTTTTCTTTCCCAGAAGGTTTTAGGGATCAAATAATTTGGTCTCTGTGAGAAAATGTGAGGCTGAGACAGATTGCTGAGTAGCCTGTGTGTTTACAGGATGGATGTACACTTCTTTAAATTGGGGACTGTTAGTATTTTTTATTAATCTCATTTGAATATTGAAGACACAAAAATTAAACCTTTTTTTAAAAAGCTTGATTTTACAGTTTGTGATAGAACATAAAGGAAAAATTTAGTAAAGGCCCCCCTCTCCTTCACTATTTAACCAAAGTTTTGTAAAAGTAGGACCAAAATTATAGCTCCAAGGCACAAAATTACATTTCCATAATTTATTAGAATAAACAAAATTTATTAAAAGGAGTTGTTTACAAGGTCTTCCTGTTCTAAAGTATCACAGTCAGTCCTGAGGTTGTACCCTCCTACCACCCCTTCAGTGTTTTTGGAGGTTTTCAGTGTGTGACTAAGCATAGCAGGTTATAATTAATGAGGATTTTTTGTAGTTCTGAAGTAGTTTAGACTCCAGAAGCTTTTTTACTTGCAGACGTTAAAATGCAAACAGCTCCTCTGCTCTTCCTTTTCTACAATTTCCTTTGTATCAGAGCCTATGATTGTGAAAAAGGGACATAAAGTAGTAATCCTGGCTGATGGACATTAATTTTGTTCACAATATCTAGTGTGATATGTTGCTTTTATACCTAAGATCCTTGAGTCACTTTTAAATAAAATCCCCAAATTAAGGCTGCATCTCTAATAGAGTTTGCTGTTAGAAGACTATAGCTAACCTTTTCAAATAAATATGTTGGATCCAACTTTTAAAAACATGGTATCTTTTTATGAACTCATGGAAAAGGAGACTCAATCCTTTTGATTACTTACAGCATTCCGATGTTTGTGTCTCAAAGGGATATGGGGAAGTGATTCTGTAGTAACTGGCGAAATACTTGTCAAATTGCAAAGACCATCCATTGTTGTCTCCTAAAATAAAAATCAGAGAGCAGGAAAGTTTAAGAAAACAGAAAAAAATCTGGTGTGTTGGGAAAAATAGTTCTTCTCTTTAAAAGAAACAAGAGATTCTCAGACTTAGTAAGATAAACATCATCTGGGAGCTTGTTGACAAATATAAATTTCTGGCTCCCCCACCTAGAGGTCCTGATTTTATAGGTCTGAGATGGGTCCCCAAGTCTCCACTATGGGCACTGTAGGTGCCTCTTCTGTAGGTGAGTCTTCTGCAAGTAGTATTTGAACCACATTTAAAGAAACAGTACTTTCTTAAGTATTGAAATACAGCACACTGTTCCTAGAATATTAGTTATGATTCCTTCAATCTTCTTTTGTCATTTAAATTGATGTTGGAGGTGTGTTGACATGGAGAGACAGTCATGACTGTTAAAGAAAAGAAGAAAAAAAATAACATGCTCAGCATGATTGCATCCCCCCCCCCTTTTTAAAGGGCACTATGGTGTCAGGGATGGTTTTAAGAGGAATTCTCCTCTGGGGGAGGAGGGGGGAAAGGAGCAAGTTGGTGGAGGAGTATGAGACCTAAATATCATCAAGTCCCAGGAGTTCAGATAGATAGTTATCAAACCATTCTGAACACCTACAAACTCAATAGGAGATCGAAGAGAAGAAGAGCGGCAATTCTAGGAACAGAAAAGCAACCACTTTCTGAAAGGTAGGACATGGGGAGAGGAGATATACAGGAAGATAAACTGCAGGGGGAGGGGCTGGCTCCTGGGAAGCGGTGGAGCAGCAGCGGAGCACAAAATCAGAACTTTTAGAAGTCTACTCCACGGAGGGATGTCACTCCAGAGGCTAAGCCGGGGGTGCAGCCCTTGTGGGGACAGTGTGGTTTCATGACGCGTGGGGTCACAAAAACACCAGGGGTGTCTGAGTGTGGCAGAGCTCCCAGGTATCAAAGCAGGGAATCCAGCTGCAGAGACAGAGCTGAGGAGTGGGCTCTCAGCTCGAGGTTACCTTAAATCCTGATCTGAGGCAAAGTCAGGCCACTGCTATTTAAGCAGAGACCATACAAGTGGCAGATCCAGGGAGACCACTTCCTTCCTCCTGTGGGAGGAGTGGTGTGGGAGCACGCTGCAGGAATCTGCTGGGTTTGAAAACTCCAAATGGGGCTGTATGCCAGAGATAGAAACGCTCGGTCACAGGCTGGGTGAGCACCGAGTGCTGCTGGAGACCTGGGAGACAGAAGGGATTGACTGCTTTTCTCTGAGGATGCACTGAGGAGTGGGACCCCAAGCTATGGGCTCCTCTGGGTCAGAGATTGAGAGGCTACCATTTTCATTGTCCTCCTCCAAAGCTGTATGGAAAGCATTCAGGGAATAAAAGCTACCAAGAGCAAAATCTGAGCATATTACTTAGCCTGGCCCCTGGCAAGGGCAGTGCAATTCCTCCTTGGGCAAAGAAATTTGAGAATCACTGCAACAGGCCCCTCCCCGAGAAGATCAATAAGAACATCCAGCCAAGACCAAGTTCACCAATCAATGAGAACTGCAAAACTTCAGAGTTACGGGAATACAGCACATAGAATTCATGGCCTTTTCCCCATGATTCCTTAGTCTTTCAAAGTTGAATTTTTTAAATTTTTTATTTTTTTCTTCTTCTATTTAAAATTTTTTCCCCACGTTCCTATTTTAATGTTTTAACTATTTTATCTTATCAATTCCTTTTAAAAAAATCTTTTACCTCTTTGGTTAGGTTTATTCTCAGGTATCTTATGGTTCTTGGTGCTATAGTAAATGGAATCGATTCTCTAATTTCCCTTTCTGTATTTTCATTGTTAGTGTATAAGAAAGCCACTGATTTCTGTACATTGACTTTGTATCCTGCCACGTTACTGAATTGCTGTATGAGTTCTAGTAGTTTGGAGGTGGAGTCTTTTGGGTTTTCCATATAAAGAATCATATCATCTGCGAAGAGAGGGAGTTTGACTTCTTCATTGCCAATTTGGATACCTTTTATTTCTCTTTGTTGTCTGATAGCTGTTGCTAGGACTTCTAATACTATGTTGAACGAGAGTGATAAGAGTGGGCATCCTTGTCGTGTTCCTGAAGGCTGCAAGCTTTTTCCCATTGAGAATGATATTTGCTGTGGGTCTTTCATAGATCGATTTTATGAAGTTCAGGAATATTCCCTTTATCCCTATACTTTGAAGCGTTTTAATCAGGAACGGATGCTGGATTTTGTCAAATGCTTTTTCTGCATCAATTGAGAGGACGATGTGTTTCTTTTCTCTTCTCTTATTGATTTGTTCTATCACATTGATTGATTTGTGAAAGTTGAGCCATCCTTGTAACCCAGGGATGAATCCCACCTGGTCATGGTGGATAATCTTTTTAATGTACTGTTGGATCCTGTTTGCTAGGGTCTTGTTGAGAATCTTAGCATCCATATTCATCAGTGATATTGGTCTGAAATTCTCCTTTTTGGTAGGGTCTTTGCCTGGTTTGGGGATCAGAGTAATGCTGGCTTCATAGAAAGAGTCTGGAAGTTTTCCTTCTGCTTCAATTTTTTGAAACAGCTTCAGGAGAATAGGTGTTATTTCTTCTTTGAAAGTTTGGTAGAATTCCCCAGGGAATTTGTCAGGTCCTGGGCTCATGCTTTTTGAGAGGTTTTTGATCACTGCTTCAATCTTGTTACTAGATATTGGTCTATTCAGGTTGTCAATTTCTTCCTGGTTCATTTTTGGGAGTTTATAGTTTTCCAGGAATGCATCCATTTCATCTAGGTTGCTTAACTTATTGGCATATAACTGTTGATAATAACTTCTGATGATTGTTTCTACTTCCTTGGTGTTAGTTGTGATCTCTCCCTTTTCATGCATAATTTTATTAATTTGAGCTTTCTCTCTTTTCTTTTGGATTAGTGTGGCCAATGGTTTATCGATCTTATTGATTCTTTCAAAAAACCAGCTTCTAGTTTCATTGATACATTCTACTGTATTTCTAGTTTCTACCTCATTGATCTCTGCTCTAATCTTGATTATTTCCCTTCTTATGTGTGGAGTTGATTTGATTTGTTGTTGATTCTCCAGTTCTTTAAGGTGTAGAGACCAAAGAGGTAAAGGATCTGTACTCAAGGAAATACAGAACACTCATGAAAGAAATTGAAGAAGACACAAAAAGATGGTAGACCATTCCATGATCTTGGATTAGAAGAATAAACATTGTTAAAATGTCTATACTGCCTAGAGCAATCTATACTTTTAATGCCATTCCGATCAAAATTCCACTGGTATTTTTCAAAGAGCTGGATCAAATAATCCTAAAATTTGTATGGAATCAGAAGAGACCCCAAATTGCTAAGGAAATGTTGAAAAACAAAAATAAAACTGGCGGCATCATGTTACCTGATTTCAAGCTTTACTACAAAAGCTGTGATCACCAAGACAGCATGGTACTGGCATAAAAACAGACACATAGACCAGTGGAACAGAGTAGAGAGCCCAGATATGGGCCCTCAACTCTATGGTCAAATAATCTTCGACAAAGCAGGAAAAAATATACAGCGGAAAAAAGACAGTCTCTTCAATAAATGGTGCTGGGAAAACTGGACAGCTATATGTAGAAGAATGAAACTCGACCATTCTCTTACACCATACACAAAGATAAACTCAAAATGGATAAAAGACCTCAACGTGAGACAGGAATCCATCAGAATCCTAGAGGAGAACATAGGCAGTAACCTCTTTGATATCAGCCACAGCAACTTCTTTCAAGATATGTCTCCAAAGGCAAAGGAAACAAAAGCAAAAATGAACTTTTGGGACTTTATCAAGATCAAAATCTTCTGCACAGCAAAGGAAACAGTCAACAAAACAAAGAGGCAACCCACAGAATGGGAGAAGATATTTGCAAATGACAGTACAGACAAAAGGTTGATATCCAGGATCTATAAAGAACTCCTCAAACTCAACACACACAAAACAGACAATCATATCAAAAAATGGGCAGAAGATATGAACAGACACTTCTCCAATGAAGACATACAAATGGCTATCAGACACATGAAAAAATGTTCATCATCACTAGCCATCAGGGAGATTCAAATTAAAACCACATTGAGATACCACCTTACACCAGTTAGAATGGCCAAAATTAGCAAGACAGGAAACAACGTGTGTTGGAGAGGATGTGGAGAAAGGGGAACCCTCTTACACTGTTGGTGGGAATGCAAGTTGGTGCAGCCATTTTGGAGAACAGTGTGGAGATTCCTCAAGAAATTAAAAATAGAGCTTCTCTATGAACCTGCAATTGCACTACTGAGTATTTACCCCAAAGATACAGATGTAGTGAAAAGAAGGGCCATCTGTACCCCAATGTTTATAGCAGCAATGGCCACAGTCGCCAAACTGTGGAAAGAACCAAGATGCCCTTCAACGGATGAATGGATAAGGAAGATGTGGTCCATATACACTATGGAGTATTATGCCTCCATCAGAAAGGATGAATACCCAACTTTTGTAGCAACATGGACGGGACTGGAAGAGATCATGCTTAGTGAAACAAGTCAAGCAGAGAGAGTCAGTTATCATATGGTTTCACTTATTTGTGGAGCATAACAAATAACATGGAGGACATGGGGAGATGGAGAGGAGAAGGGAATTGAGGGAAATTGGAAGGGGTGGTGAACCATGAGAGACTATGGACTCTGAAAAACAACCTGAGGGTTTTGAAGGGGCAGGGGGTGGGAGGTTGGGGGAGCCAAGTGGTGGGTATTAAGGAGGGCACGTATTGCATGGAGCCCTGGGTATGGTGCAAAAACCAATGAATACTGTTACGCTGAAAAGATATAAAATAAATAAATAAATACAATCTTTTAAAATTTTCATTGTTATAGTCATAGTCTGTCCCTTCATTGTATTTAACCTTATTTTTTGTATACATATAGGTTTTTTTTCCTGTAAAATGTTGGAATACAGTTTCTTCTAATAGATCAAAATATACTCTAAATCAAGCACACGGCTTTGTTTTAGTCTCCAGCCTATCACATTCTTCCCTCTTTTTTTCTTCTTTTTTTCAACCAACTTCTTATCGATTCCTTTTATAGAATTTAAAAAAAAATTTCATCTTTACACTCCTATTCCATCCCTTCATCATGTTTATCCTTATTTTTGAATATATATATATAAGTTTTTCTTTCTTTAAAGTTTGGGGAGGCAGTTTCTTCTAAGAGACCAAAATACACCCAAAATCAAGTGTGTGGCCCTGTTCTATTCACCAGTCTATGTATGACACTGTTCTATTCACTATTTTTTTTTTTTCTCCTTTCTTCTCCCCTCAGTTTTGGGTCTCTTCTGATTTGGATATTGTATATTTTTCTGGGGTCATTGTTACCTTTTTAGTATTTTGTTCTCTCATCTACTCTTATCTGGATAAAGTGACAAGGTGGAAAAACTCACCTCAAAAAAAAAAAAAGAACAAGAGGAAGTACTGATGGCTAGGGACCTATTCAATATAGACATTAACAAGATGTCAGAACTAGAGTTCAGAATGACAATTATCAAGGTGCTAGGTAGGCTCAAAAAGAGCATGGAAGATACTAGAGAGAATTCCTTTCTGGAGAAATAAAGTCCCTTTCCAGAGAAATAAAAGAACTAAAATCTAACCAAGTTGAAATCAAAAAAGCTTTTAATGAGGTGCAATAAAAAATGGAGGCTCTTAGGGTGCCTGGGTGGCTCAGTGGGTTAAGCCTCTGCCTTCGGTTCAGGTCGTGGTCTCAGGGTCCTGGGATCGAGCCCCACATCAGGCTCTCTGCTCAGTGGGAAGCCTGCTTCACCCCTCTCTCTGCCTGCCTCTCTTCCTACTTGTGATCTCTCTGTCAAATAAATAAAATCTTAAAAAAAAAAAAAACGGAGGCTCTTACTGCTAGGATAAATGAGGCAGAAGAGAGAATTAGTGATATAGACCAAAGGATGGGGCATAAAGTACCTGAGAAGAAGAGAGATAAACAACTACTAGACTATTAGGGGAGAACTAGAGAGATAAATGATACCATAAGATGAAACAATATTAGAATAATTGGGATCCCTGAAGAAGAAGAAAGAGAAAGAGGGGCAGAAGGTATATTGGAGCAAATTATAGTAGAGAATTTCTGTAATTTGGTAAAGGGAATAGGCATCAAAATCCAGGAGACACAGAGAATCCCCCTTAAATCAAGAAAAATGGGTCAAGACCCCGTCATCTAATAGTAAAACTTAAAAGTCTCAGTGACAAAGAGAAAATCCTGAAAATAGTTTGGGACAAGAGATCTGTAACATAAAACTGTAGAACTATTATATTGGGAGCAGACCTATCCACAGAGACCTGGCAGGCCAGAAAGGACTGGCATGATATATTCAGAGCACTAAATGAGAAAAATATGCAGTCAGGAATACTATATTCAGGTAGGACATCATTGAAAATGAAAGGAGAGATAAAAAGCTTCCAGGACAAACAAAAATTAAAAGAATTCTTAATTTTTTTATAGTCCTACAGGAAATATTGAAAGGGGTCCTTTAAGCAAAGAGAGAGCCTAAAAGTAACAGACCAGAAAGAAACAGAGGTTATATACAGTAACAGTCACCTTACAGGCAATAGAATAGCACTAAATTCATCTCTCTCAATAGTTACCCTGAATGTAAATGGTCTAAATGCCCCAATCAAACAAACAAACAAACAAACAAACAAAAAAACCCAAAAACAGGGTATCAGAATGGATAGAAAAAATAAGACCCATCGATTGCTGTCTGCAAGAAACTCATTTTAGACCCAAAGATACCTCCAGATTTAAAGTGAGGGGATGGAAAACAATTTACCACACTCATGAACATCAAAAGAAAGCTGATGTGGCAATCCTTATAACAGGTAAAGTAGATTTTAGGCCAAAGACTATAATAAGAGGTGAGGAAAGATACTATATCATACCTAAAGGGTCTGTCCAACAAGAAGTTCTAATAATTTTTAATATCTATCCCCTAACACGGGAGCAGCCAATTATATAAATCAATTAATAACAAAATCAAAGAAATGCATTGACAATAAAATAATAATGGTAGGGGACTTTAACACCCTCTTACTGAAATGAACAGATCATCTAAGTAAAAGATCAACAAGGAAATAAAGGCTTTAAATGACACACTGGACCAGGTGGACATCACAGATGTATTCAGAACATTCCATCCCAAAGCAACAGAATACACATTCTTCTCTAGTCCACATGGAACATTCTCCAGAATAGATCACATCCTGGGTCACAAATCAGGTCTCAACCAGTACCAAAAGATTAGGATCATTCCCTGCATATTCTCAGACCACAATGCTCTGAAGCTAGAACCCAATCACAAGAGGAAATTTGGAAAGAACTCAAATACATGGAGGCTAAAGAGCATCCTACTAAAGAATGAATGGGTTAACCAGGAAATTAAAGAAGAGTTGAAAAAAATCATGGAAACAGATGATGAGAAAACACAACTGTTCAAAATGTTTGGGACACAGCAAAGGTGGTCCTGAGAGGAAAGTATACAGCAATACAAACATTTCTCAAGAAATAAGAAAGGTCTTAAGTACACAGTATAACCCTACACCTAAAGGAGTTGGAGAAAGAACAGCAAAGAAAGCCTAAACCCAGCAGGAGAAGAGAAATCCTAAAGATCAGAGCAGAAATCAATGAAATCAAAACCAAAAGGAGAGTAGAACAAATCAATGAAACTAGGAGCTGGTTCTTTGAAAGAATTAATAAGATTGATAAACTCTTGGCCAGACTTATCAAAAAGAAAAGAGAAAGGACCCAAATTAATAAAATCATGAATGAAAGAGAAGAGATCATAACCAACACCAGAGAAATACAAACAATTATAAGTACATATTATGAGCAACTATATACCAGAAAATTTGATGATCTGGGAAAAATGGATGCATCCCTAGAGACATATAAACTACCACAACTGAACCAGGAAGACATAGAAAATCTGAATAGACTCATAACCAGTAAGGAGATTGAAACAGTCATCAAAAATCTCCCAACAAAAAAGAGCCCAGGGCATCCCAGGGGAAGTCTACCAAACATTTAAAGAAAAACCAATACCTGTTCTCCTGAAACTGTTCCAAAAAATAGAAATGGAAGGAAAACTTCCTAACTCATTGTATGAGCCAGCATGAACTTGATCCCTAAACCAAAGATCCCATCAAAAAGGAGAATTACAGACCAATATCCTTGATGAACACGGATGCAAAAATTCTCATCAAAATACTAGCCAATTAGATCCAACAGTACAATAAAAGGATTATTTACCATGAACAAGTGGGATTTATTCCTGGGCTGCAAGGTTGGTTCAACATCCACAAATCAATCAATGTGATACAATACATTAATAAAAGAAAGAACAAGAACCATATGATCCTCTCAATAGAAGCTGAAAAAGCATTTGACAAAGTACAGCATCCTTTCTTGATCAAAACTCTTCAAAGTGTAGGAATAGAGGGTACAAACCTCAATATCATCAAAGCCATCTATGAAAAACCCACAGTGAATATCATTATCAATGGGGAAAAACTGAGAGCTTTTTCCCTAAGGTCAGGAACATGGCACGGATGTCCACGATCATCACTGGTATTCAACGTAGTACTAGAAGTCCTAGCCTTAGCAATCAGACAACAAAAAGAAATAAAAGGCATCTGACTCAGCAAAGAAGAAGTCAAACTCTCACTCTTTGCAGATGATATGATACTTTATGTGGAAAACCCAAAAGACTGTACTCCAAAACTGCTAGAACTCATACAGGAATTCAGTAAAGTGTCAGGATATAAAATCAATGCACAGAAATCAATTGCATTTCTATACAACACAGCAAGACAGAAGAAAGAGAAATTAAGGAGTTGATCCCATTTACAATTGTACCCAAATACATAAGATACTTAGGAATAAACCTAACCAAAGATGCAAAGAATCTGTACTCAGAAAACTATAAAATACTCATGAAAGAAATTGAAGAAGACACAAAGAAATGGAAAAAATGTTCCATGCTCATGGATTGGAAGAACAAATACTGTGAAAACGTCTATGCTACCTAGAACAATCTACACATTTAGTGCAATCCTTATCAAAATACCATCAATTTTTTTTCAAAGAAAAGGAACAAATAATCCTAAAATTTATATGGAACCAGAAAGACCCTGAATAGCCAGAGGAATGTTGAAAAAGAAAACCAAAGTTGACGGCATCACAATTCCAGACTTCAAACTCTATTACAAAGCTGTTGTCATCAAGACAGTATGGTTCTGGCACAAAAACAGACAAATAGATCAGTGGAGCAGAATAGAGAGTACAAAAATAGACCCTCAACTCTATGGTCCACTAATCTTTGACAAAGCAGGAAAGAATGTCCAATGGGAAAAAAGACAGTCTCTTTAACAAATGGTGTTGGGAAAATTTGACAGCCACATCCAGAAGAATGAAACTGGACCATTTCCTTATATCACACATAAAAATAGATTCAAAATGGATGAAAGACCTCAATGTGAGACTGGAATCCATCAAATTCCTTGAGGAGGACACAGGTAGCAACCTCTTCGACCTGAGCCACAGCAACTTCTTCCTAGAAACATTGCCAAAGGCAAGGCAAGCAAGGGCAAAAATGAATTATTGGGACTTCATCAAGGTCAAAAGCTTTTGCCCAGCAAAGGAAATGGTCAACAAAACCAAAAGACAACCAACAGAATGGGAGAAGATATTTGCAAATGACATATCAGATAAAAGGCTAGTGTCCAAAATCTATAAAGAACTTATCAAACTCAACATCCAAGGAACAAATAATCAAATCAAGAAATGGGCAGAAGACATGAACAGACATTTCTGCAAAGAAGACATCCCAATGACCAACAGACACATGAAAAAGTGCTCCACATCACTTGGCATCAGGGAAATACAAATCAAAATCACAGTGAGGTACCACCTCACACCAGTCAAATGGTTAAAATTAACAAGTCAGGACATGAAAAATATTGGTGAGGATGCAAGCTGGTGCAGCCACTCAGGAAAACAGCATGGAAGGTCCTCAAAAAGTTGAAAATAGAGCAACTGTATGACCCAGCAATCACACTACTAGGTATTTACCCTAAAGATACAAATGTAGTGATCCAAAGGGGCACAAGCACTTGAATGTTTATAACAGCAATGTCCACAGTAGCCAAACTATGGAAAGAACCTAGATGTCCATCAACAGATAACTGGATAAAGAAGAAGTGATATATATATATATATATATTTCAAAAAATGAAATCTTGCCATTTGCAACGACTTGGATGGAACTAGAGGGTATTATGCTAAGTGAAATTAGTCAATCAGAGAAAGACAGTTATCATATGGTCTCTCTGATTTGAGGAATTTGAGAGGCAGGGTGGGGGTTCGTGGGGGTTAGGGGAGGAAAAAAATGAAACATGATGGGACCAGGGAGGGATAAAAACCCTAAGAGATTCTTAATCTCAGGAAACAAACTGAGGGTTGCTGGGGTTGGGTGGGAGGGATAGGGAGGCTGGGTTATGGACATTGGGGAGGGTATGTGCTATGGTGAGTGTTGTGAATTTTGTAAGACTGATAATTCACAGATCTGTACCCCTGAAGCAAATAATATATTATATGTCAATAAAAATAAATAAATGAATAAATAAATTAAAAAATAAAAAAGTAAAAAAAATTAAAAAAAGACAAATTCTCCTCTGAATGCTTACATATTTTCTCATCTAGATTTTCCGATTTTGATATTAAACTCCTGTATCATTTAAAAACCCTCAAAATAGTAAAAGTCTTTCTTTTGAGAGAAAGAAAGAAAATAATTTTTGTTCACAGAATTCCTTATGACCTTTTAGTTATTTTTATACATAAGGGAAAATGAAACCAATCACATGATAAAATAGACTATGAATGGGGGTGTAGGGACAGCTTCTCTGGAGGTCTTTGCAGATGGCACAAGCCTTCACCTTACTGGGAGAGTCAAATGTGATCCTTTCCAGAGGTTCTAAAATTTTTTGGTAATGTTGCCAGGACTCTTTAAGGATGCATAAACATATGAGTGGATGATAAAAACTATAAAGTTTATCCTGTTTTTATAAACTAGTGTTAAATCTAGTTTTGATTTTTTTTTCTTAAGATTTCACTTATTCATTTGAGAGAGAGAGAGAGAGAGAGAGAGAGAGACAGAGATAGCGACAAAGATAGAACGAGCAGGAGTGGGGAGGAAAGGGAGAAGCAGGCTCCCTGCTGAGCAAAGAGTCCAATTCTGGGTTTGGTCCCAAGATCCTGGAATTATGACCTGAGCGGAAGGCAGATGCTTAACTGACTTGAGCCACACAGGTGTCCCAAATCTAGCACTGATTTTATAAATTATTTCTACCATAGATGTGTAATTCAAATCTGAGACTTGAATGCAGATATTAGAACTTTGTACAGTTGCATGGATTTGATGACATTGTCTAGATCATATCCATGGTTCCAGCTCTGATCAGAGGACTTCCAAATTATAGCTCCAGCCTGCACTTTTTCTACTGTGATAATACGTGCTTGGTTTACTACGGGCATCTCAAATTCAACATTTCTAAAATGCAACTCATTATATTTTTCTATATAATCTTGTTACTCCTTCTAAATTATCTGGATTGGTGAGTGGTCTCCACAATCTATCACACTGCCTGAAACTGAAAGGTTAAATTTCTGGGAATTTGCTCATGTCTGATGAAATATAATTCGTATGATTTCCCCTCTTCTCCTGGTAATTTTCTTATTTTTTCACACTCATTAACGCCTCCATGAAGATCATCTTTGGAAAAGGAAATGCACAGTACCATAAATGCTATTTATACTTGTAAAATTAGACTTCCTTTTATAAAGAAATCCCAGGAAAAGTGAAAAATTGGAGAGATTATTTAAATATTGTTTTTAAAATATTCTCCTTCCTTTAGCATGTTTCATTAGTTTTAAAACTCTTTTGTCTAAAAACTCTTTATTTTGTCTGACTTTATTTATTAATTTTATTTATTAATATATAGTTGTAATATAGAATTATATTATATTATATATTATAGTTAATATATAATTATAATATATATTTTAATAATATATAATTATTATATAAAATAATTTGTTAAGTATATAATTATTTATTTAAAACTCTTTATTTTGTCTGATTTTTTGGTCTGATTTGTCTGACTTCAAAATAAAGGTAGCAAAGTAATAGAATGGTATCTCAATTCAGAGGGACATAAGTGATGGCCCTTAAGTTTATCAACCACAGACTTCAGCATGAGATCCCAGCTTGGTACCAGTAACTAGGTGGCCAGGAACAACATCTTACAAACAGCAAATACCAGCCATCAAATACCAAGGAACCAGTTCAAGGTGCCTCCCCAGCCTCTCACGTCATGAGGATGACATTTCAGGCAGAGAAACGGGAAGAAGGGAGGAAATTGGAAAGATTGAGCTTGTATAGACAAATAGAGACAAGTTATTGAGACCAGGGTGGATTTTGTGCAGTTTGCTCCTCCTCTTTCTATAGTGGGTTTAGAATGCTTTCATGTTCTTTAGAAGTTGGTAACTCAAATCTATGTTTTCCAGAACTCGAGCAGCTAGGGTTCTTGTTACAGATAAGTTTCTACCATTTGGATGCATGCAAGTGAGACTGGAAGTTTGAGATACCAGTCCTGTGGTTATCTAGCATGAGTTGGCACGGTTACTGAAGCCAGGTTCAGTGTTCATTTTTCACAGGTAAAGAGATGACTAGCACTAGTGACACACTAGTGACTAGTGGCAACAGCAGCAGATGCTTCCTGATCTTGAACTTGCAATGATCGTGGTTTTTTCCCCCATTCCTGACTCCTGCTTCTATAGCCTTTATAACAACTCTATGAACATCTTCTTCCTTGTATGAGATCTCTTTTTCTTAAGGGCTCCCCCTGCAAACCCCAATCTAGAGTGGTTTCTGTTTCCTTCTCCCAGAGGGGATTGCAGATAACAGACTCTCAAGGATGGAAACATTGAATTGATGATCTGACCTGGTTGGTTTTGAAGATAAAGGCAATACTGTTACTATCAGAAAATAGGACTCTGAAATGTTATGGCACACTGTGACAAAGAAGTTACTTAAATGATCACTTATGGGGGTGCCTGGGTGGCTCAGTGGGTTAAGCCACTGCCTTCGGCTCAGGTCATGATCTCAGGGTCCTGGGATCGAGTCCCGCATCAGGCTCTCTGCTCCGCAGGGAGCCTGCTTCCCTCTCTCTCTCTCTCTGCCTGCCTCTCTGCCTACTTGTGATCTCTCTCTGTAAAAAAAAAAAAAAAAAAAAGATCACTTATGGCTTCTTCATGACATGCTTCTTAGAAGGCTACACTCTGGCACAGTGGTTGTTATGATAAATCATTAGAATGAAACTGGGGAATTTCAAGGGTTTTGTAATAAGAGAGCTATAGAGATGTCCTGGAGAGATTAATGCAAGGAAATGAGAAGCCCAGAGTTTAACACTATTAGTTCGAAAAAGTTCAAAGAATCAGGGATCTTCTATGACCACTCCAAGATAATCTTATCTCTTGTGATCTCAGAGTTGATGTAACCTCAAATCAGATAGAATCTGATGCAATGGGTTACCAATGTTACAGTAGAAGCCCAATTCATGTGTTGTTATCTCCTTTAAGTGAACATCAGGACACTGATTTGTAAGGAGAGAGACCCTGTGAACTGTAAAGGGGCATTTAAATGTGTTGAGTTGAATTTGAATACTCTAAATCCCAACCCCATGCAACGTCTCTCGTCAGCATAAGCAGCTCCCATCCTCTGTCCCCTGAGTTTGACTGTAGCTGGAGACACGTTAGCTATTTTACTTGAGGTAAACAACTTGTGATGTCTCTCCAGGTCCCACATTTTGAGCATTCTTCTTTGACTCCCAGCCTATTATAAACACACCATAGAAGCCAGGCACAAGTTGGACTTGGAAAATGAAGATTGACATACCAAAAGATTTTGCTTGGGAGCAAATGGGAGACTTGCTGATGCCCACTCTTATAGACTTACTGGGAATTTTCTAAGTATACGATTTCTGTTTAACATATCTATAATGGGAACTGTTTTATGCGTTAAACCCTGATAGATACAGAGACTGTTTGAATTATTGGATTAAAATATGGTTTAAGTGTGACTGGACATTTACAGCATTTGGGGAGCTTAAGTGGAACCTCATGAGTGACGCCAAAGTAGTGCATTTTTTCTGAAACTATGAGCTTTGGTGTAGTTGACTTTTGTGGTTTTGCTACAGAAACGATGACACCTTTCAACATTTTTCTGCATCTCTCATGTGGGTTCTGGGGACAGGGTCAGGAGCCTTACAAAACATACTACTCTTCTGGGCTTTAGAACTATTTGTATTGCTTCTCAGCCTTTTGGCTAAGATTAAGTGCCGAATTTTCTATTTGTTTCCTTGGCTGTCAGGTTTTGGTTTGTGACATTGTCTTATCCCCTTTTCCTGGTCTGGCTTGTTTGTTGGCTTTTTGGCAAGTTTTTACTTTTAAAAACTTGGTTCATATCTTTGGGCATAAAAAAGGAAAATTCTGTGAGAGAGTTGATTCCCCCATTTTATTTATTTGTTTATTTTTAATTTAAAAAGGATTTTACTTATTTATTTGTCAGAGAGAGAGACAGAGAGTGCAAACAGGGGGAACAGCAGGCAGAAGGAGAAGCAGGCTCCTAGCTGAGCAAGGAGCCCATTGCAGAAGTTGATTCCAGGATCCTGGGATCATAACCTGAGCTGAAGGGAGACGCTTAATTGACTGAGCCACTCGGGTATCTCTTGATTCCCCCATTTTAACAGAGAAATTGAGTATTAGCACTTAGCACTGAGAAAACTTGTACTTAGCAATTACCTTAGGTGCTTTATTTTGTCCACATAACCCTCTTTGATCATTATTGTCATCCCATTTACAGATGGAAAATTGCTTCTAAGAAGTTGAAGTGTAACAGATTATTAAAAATTACTAAGGAGTTAAAATAATAAAATTATTTTCATATTCTCTTTTCTAGGCCAAATACATGATTTATCAGTTGGTAATCTACCTATAGAATTCCAACTTTTGTGTGATGTCGGCTTTAAATACCTAGTTATTACAGTTTATTACCTATTTTTCTGTTTTCTATTTTATTTCCTTCATCGAGGCTCTTACATCAGAATTGTATGAACTATACAAAAATTCATTAAAATAACAACCAGAAATAGTTATCAACTGGAATCTACATCCATTGCTATTGTTACTTACGGAATCAGTGAAAGCATTGTAAATCATTAAAATATTACTAAAAATTAATTTAAAAACAAATTAATTTTCACATGATTTTTTTTACACATTTATAAATGTTATGGATAAAACAAGTAAGATAAATCATTTGGTTCTGGATATGTTGAGGCAGAAATTATTTTTATAAGCAACTTTGTTGTGTATCTACAGAGCAAGAGACACAGTGGTTTGCAAAGGTCTGAAGACTTTCTCCTTGCAGCCTGCCAGCGCCTTATTGGCTTTGTAGGAGGAGGATGTACACACCCCATGTTCATGTTCATGTTCCTGACATGTGACCCAGACCTCAGAAAACAGCCATGGAAATCAGGTGAGGTGACAGCATTCCAGAACACAGGGCTGTTTCTGTGGTTAGTGTTACACTGCTGTGAGGAAATTTAGGAGATCAGGGGGTTGGGCCAGTGCCAGTAGATGTTGATTTTCGTTCCCTCTGGTTCTTTTTTTTTTTTTTTAAAGATTTTATTTATTTATTTGACAGAGATCACAAGTAAGCAGAGAGAGAGGAGGAAGCAGGCTCCCTGCTAAGCAGGGAGCCTGATTCGGGGCTCAATCCCAGGACCCTGAGATCAGGACCTGAGCCTAAGTCAGAGGCTTTAACCCACTGAGCCACCCATATGCCCCTCGTTCCCTCTGGTTCTTAGCAAGCCCTGTATTGAACTGAACTTTAACAAATGAACTATTTCAATGTGCTGGGTTTTTTTTTTTTTTTTTACCATTAACTGATAGTGCAGTGCTTAAAATCCCGGGTTTGGGGCCCTGGGCTAATCCTTTGTCCCTCACCACTGCTCTCTATTTTAAGAGGTTCACTGTATATGGCCTTGGTTGCAACATTTTGGTCAAACAAATTCACACTGTGTAGTTATTTATGTTTCTCTTTTCCCGTTTCCTTCTTTTCTTTCTTCCTTCATTCCTTTCTTTCTTTTTAGATTTATTTATTTGGGGTGCCTGGGTGGCTCAGTTAGTTAACATCTGCCTTCAGCCCAGGTCATGATCCTGTTGGGATGGGATCAAGCCCCACATTGGGCTCACTGTTTAGTGGGGAACCTGTTTCTCCCTCTGCCCCTGCTGCTCCCCTTGCTTTTGCTCTCTCACTCTCTCTCTGACAAATAAATAAATAAAATCTTGAAAAAAAGAGATTTATTTATTTATTCTAGAGAGAGAAGAGGGAGAGAGAGAGAGAGAGAGGTGGGAGTGGGGGCAGGGAAGGGCAGGGATAGGGATAGAGAGAATCTCAAACAGACTGCCCTCTGAGTGCGGAGCCCTAGGCAGGCCTCAATCCAATTACCCTGAGATCATGATCTGAGCAGAAACCAAGAGCTGGACATTTAACTGACTGAGCAACCCAGGAGCCCCTCTTTTCTTTTTCTTAATCCTATTCCTCTTCTCTCCCTTTCTACCTTATTGTACCTCAACACAACATAAACACATATATGTACACACAGAGTGAAAAAAAAAAAAGAAAAAAGAGGAGAAGAGGGGTGATATCAGGATACATGTTGGGAATTTTAGAATGCAGAAAGAAACAGGACAAAACTGCTTATACTTCCCCAAGATAGTACATATCTTTTCCGGGGAGATCTCTTTTTCAACAGCAACATCTTCAAACACACAAGCTTTTTAGTAATTAGCTTTTACCTTCCTTTCCGCCTTCCTAAAGCATTTGCTTCTTCCCACCCATTACTTCCTCCCACCAGAAGGCAGGAACATAGAACATAGGAACTGTAGCCAAAATTGCAAAGTTGGAAATTTAACATTTTTAAGAAAACAGCTTTTGGTCTATGTGTTTCTATATTTTAATTCCTTCATTTTTAAGGATGTCTGGGGCAGTGAGCAGAATGGTTTTTCATACTTGAGTAATGATCCCACTGAAGTTTGATTCTCTGATTTCTCTTGAGGTATTGCAGGGTAGTGTAATGAACACTGTCCCCAAAGAACACTGTGGTAGGGGTTATGGGTCCCTATGTGTTGGTATTGCTGCATGAGTAGCATTGATGACAGATATATATGTTTACAAAAAAGTGATTTTTCTACTAAAAAAATGATGTAATGGTGCTAGTGTTAAAAAGGAGACACCAGGCCCCAAATGGTATCACTGGTGCTAATCCCCCCATCAGCAAATGGAAGACTTAATACTTAACCTAAATGCAGTCTGAACTCCCCAGGAATGTGACCTTGAACCAGCCAACCTGAAATTTCCGGGTCAGCACTAGGGGGTAATCTGCTGATAAACCCCTTCTGTTTCTCTTAGGAGGGCACCCTTGCCTAAAACAATGAATTCTTTGTTAATAATTTCCTTTTTTTTGTTCCCTCTATGCCTTTAGAAACATTTTCTTTTCTTTTCTTTTTTTTTCCTTTTTAAGATTTAAGATTTTATTTATTTAGTTGAGAAAGAGAGAAAACAGGAGCAGAGGAGAGCGGCAGAGGGAGAGGGTCAGAGGAAGAGGGAGAGTGGCAGGGGGGAGAGGGAGAGGGACCTGGGGTTGGGGGCAGGGAGAAATGGACTCCCCACTGAGCAGGCAGCCTGATGTGGGGCTGGATGTGGGGCTGGATGTGGGTGTGGATATGGGGCTGGACACAGGGCTGGAAACAGGTCTGGTTATGGGGCTCGATCCCAAGACCCGGGGATCATGACCTGAGCCAAAGGCAGATGCTTAACGACGGAGCCACCCAGGCGCCCCTAGAAACATTTCTTTTTCTACAGCTCAACAGAGCTTCTTTCTACCTACAAGTTTGGATGCTGCTTGATTCATGAATCGTTAAATAAAACCAATTTGATCCATTTACTCCGTTGAATATTTGTTATTGAACATAGTGTGGATAAAAATTAACGATACAGACCAAGAAAAATCTGGTGGCACATGCTGCCTGGGCTCAGTAGATATTTGCTGAGTGAATGAATGAATGAATGAATGAGGTTCTATCCTCAAACACACCCAGAGAAAACCCAGTCTCTTCTTCTACAATAAAACTTGGGAACTGGGGCATTTACTGAAAACACAGTTTTCCAGGCTCTTCTACTGGACATTCTGATTTATCTGGTCAATATGGGGTCTAGGGGTCAGTATTTTCCATAGGTGTTCCAGGTGAGTCTTAGAGCAAGTTTTGGGAGAACTGCATTAGGAAATTCACCCCAGTCAGCTAGAACCCTTCCCATATGCAGTGGAGCACTGCTAGGTTTAATAACAGAAAAATCCTGTCCATCAGAGGAAGCATACTTTTTTTCTTTTAGCAAAGTTGCTGACTGTTAATACTGAGATTAATGCAAATGGTCCCTCATTTAAGGGCACTTTGCTTTTATCTGTCTTATTACACTAACTGTAATCTGCTTCATACTATGCTTATTTATATGTGTACTTGATCTCCTTATGAGAGTATAGTAGGAAATAATCTTATAAACTTAACACATTTTTAAATATACTTCAGTGACTATAGAGGTACTTTTAACATATTTAAAATGTGGTATAGGAAATAGTAAAACATTATTTCACTTGCACCAAGTATTTGTTATAATTTAGTTTTATGGAAAAGTAGATTACACATTAGTTAGAATTCCCAACAAAGGCACCTCCCCTGCCCATACTCTCAGATTCTCCTGGCACTGGCATGGGGTGCAGGACAGGGGTGGGGGTTCAGGGGATGAAGTCTGGATGCTAATCAAAAGGTCCAAGTTTCTTTTCTTTCTTCTCTTTTTGAAAATATGTTTTTATTTATTTTAAGTAGGCTCCATCCCCAACGTGGGGCTTGAACTCATGACCCCAAGATCAAGAGTCACATACCAGCTGGGCAAGCCCCAGGTCCAAGTTTCTTGAATGCATTAATTTGCTATGGTGTTGTGTTAGGCTTCCCTTAAATAATTCCCTGGGATTCTCCATGAGAAGAGAGCTCTGTGGTGAAATATGTTTGGAAATGCTGTGTCCTATATCTGCATTTAGGATTAATAGTGCGTGTTGGCATGAGGAAAGGAGAAGGCAGGCATTAAAGAAATATCTTGAATTTTGTTGAATTCTTGTTATTAGATGCCATACATTTTGGAAAGTGTTTGTTTTTACATTTGCACAAGAAAGAGTATGCCTAGATCACTGGTTTTCAAAATGTAGTTCCAGGACCAGCAGCATCAGCATCACTTAGGGACTTGGAAGAAAGGGAAATTCTTGAGCCTCATTCCGGAAGCATTGAATCCAAAACTGGAGATGGGGCCGAGCCCTGTAGGTTTTAATAAGCCTGATCTGCTGAAGTTTGAAAACCACTGCTCTGCACTCATTAATCACTTTCTAGGTGTTCCAAATACGGCAATAAAATTGTCTGTACATTGGGAAGTGAATCATTTCAAAATGTTAATGAGTGTGATGTTCATCTACTGTGTTTGTTAACAATGCAGATTTCTGGACTCACTTACAAGGTCAGCATTTCAGGGGGTGGAGCTCAGAACTCTCACGCCTCTCACCAGCCCCTGGGGAAGTGCTGCAGTTAGTTCTGAGAGCTGGCTTCCCAGAGTTCCCACAGATTTGCAGGAGCCACTCCTGGGTACCTTTGATATTTGGATTTTGAATAATCAAAAGTTAAGGAACTTGAGTCTGAGAGGAGGCCAGCAAAAGGAGGATATAAGGATGCTGCTCTGAACAGTCTTCCTCTTTTATTAAAATGAAGGCGTGGGGCACCTGGGTGGCTCAGTGGGCTAAAACCTCTGCCCTCGGCTCAGGTCATGATCCCAGGGTCCTGGAATGGAGCCCAGCATTGGGCTCTCTGCTTGGTGGGGATCTGCTTCCTTCTCTTTCTCTCTCTCTCTGCCTGCCTCTCTGCCTACTTGTGATTTCTGTCTGTCAAATAAATAAATAAAATCTTAAAAAAAAATGAAGGAGTAAGTACTATGGGTTACAGAGCATACCTGCTGATTGATGAATGAATGAATAATTTTAAAGCCTGGATTTACATAAAGTAGAGCATTCTGGATTCTTAGACATTTACTCAATCCTCAGCATCCATTCTTGGGACATAAGGAGAATCTTTTTCTCAGAAAGTAATGATCCCCAGTGTAAATGTGCCCTGGGCCATTAGAATAAACCTTTGGATGCTGGCTGGCCAGGCAGAGCAGTTCTCCCAGCTAACTATGTGACAACAGTAGTTTGCTGGACAGAATGCATTAACCTCTTTGTAGGGCCTTAATGTCTTTGGAGGCAATTCTGAAGAAATTAAGGGGTGTGACGTTATCCTCGGTCTATTTTAAAGGAAATTAATGCCCTTGAAGAAACTGTCCTTTGTGGCCTATCTACTAGGAAGTGTCCTGAGATGGAAGTCTTGGTGAAGCTAACCAAAACAGTGCTAAGCATTGTTGGATAAACAAACTTGAAGTTAAATTGAGGTTTGTCAGGACAGCTGGGTGGCTCAGTCAGTTAAGTGTCTGCCTTCAGCTCAGGTCCCTCGGTGTAAGGGCCTACTTAGCCAGAGCGAGCCATTTTGTTGTTTATGCAGTAAACTTAGATTGAACCTGCCCCTTCCCCCAAGAGGAAAGCGCTTAGAAACAGAACTGGTGAAATACGGCCAAATAGCCCCAATAACGGAGCACAGATACCAGGACATGTCAGGCTGGGCAAAAATAACGGAGCCCAGATACAAGGACGTGTCCGGCCAGGTGGAGACGTCCAATCAAGTAAAAGTGCACGTATTACCCGCCAGGGAGTGTGAGCCCCGGCCTTTTGGGCGCCAGACAAAAGCGCCAATTCTAGCCAAGGTCATAGGCTGAATTAGATGACTATCATGGGGTAGAATGTAATTCAATTGGCCACCTGTGTGTGCCCAGGCTCAACCACATGGCCTTTACTCTATAAAAGTTAGTCTGTGAGGCTGGGAGGGGTCGCCTCTTTGCAAGAGATGGCCCTGGCCAGTCAGTTTGATTCTCGATGCTTGGCGCGAAATAAAGCCCTGCTTAACTTTCGCTTTATATCAATCTCGTCCTTTTGTCTACGGACCCTTTCACTGGGATCAAGTCCTGCATTGGGCTTCTTGCTCCGCAGGGAACCTGCTTCCTCTTTTGCCTGCCGCTCCCCTTGCTTGTGCTCTTTCTGTTCTCTTTCTCTGACAAATAAATAAAATCTTAAAAAAAAAAATTGAGGTTTGTTGAGCAAAGGGGGGATAAAAAAAGAGAGAGGGGCAAACCAAGAAATAGACTCTTGACTCTAAAGAACAAATTGATGGTTCCCAGAGGGGAGGGGGGGGGGGGGGGGGGGATGGGTGAAATAGATGACAGGGATTCAGGAGGGCACTTGCTGTGATGGGCACCGGGTATTGTATGGAAGTGTTGAATTGCAGGTGTTGTATACCTGAAACTAATACCACACTGTGTGCTAACTAACTAGAATTTAAATAAAAGCTTAAAAAAATAAGTCAAAGGTTCAGCTACTTAGGTGTTTCCAATGTTATTTTGAGAATGAGAAATGAAAACCAGGTATTCTTGAACATACAATGCATGGTTATGTATTAACACATACTCATGACCCATGTCACTTTTTCTCTTGCGTTTTTAACCTTAAAAAAGGTTAGCCACCAACTTTAAATGGAATATTCTAAAATGAGCTAAGTTCTACATGCCTGGCATTGCCATCATTTTGACAACTGGATGAAGAGCTGTATTTAGGAAATGAAGGAATATTTGATGTTCCAGAATTTTCAATTCAGGCCCAATTAAAAATTAAAGGAGTCCTTGAATACACTTTAAACATTCTTAAAATCTTTTAAAAATTTTAAAATATATGTCATCACCATCACACTCATAAATAAATTACTGTATATCTAATTCTCATAGGTTAGGAAGCACCAAGCCAGTGACAGGAAAATATTTTGGGGTATTAACAAAGTTTTCCTTCCCTTGAATTTTTTGCATTCTCTGTCCTTTTTCCTACGGCAGGCAGCTAAATTTTTCCACTTTTATTACCTTGGGGGAAAGGACAAGCAGAAGTTTTCAGATAACAAAAGGAGTCAAATTCTAAGCATTCAATTTTCAAAGGCCTATATTTGAGGGTTGAGATTTGGAAAAACAAAAAAAGAAGGGTGGGATTTGCTGTTCCACATCTGCACAAGATACCTGTACCAGAGAGGGAGAGAATGGAAGGGTCTTCTTGCCCTTACTTTTCCCTAGGCAGCAGAAGCTGGGGGAAACCAGAAACTCTTTACCTTCATTATGTCTGCAAAGACCTTATTTCCAAATAGGGTCACATTTTGAGGTTGTAGGTGGACATAAATTTTTAGTAGTTACTAGCTTACTATAACACTCAAAATGTATTAGAAGAAATTTCTATTTCCCCTGTGGATTATAGAAACACTAACATGGAAAGAGAATAGCAAATGTCTTCATCCTTTTTCCTGTAGACATCCTTGTCCTCTGCTAAAGTGAGGAATGGTCAAAGAAGGAGTCTACAGAGGGGCGGCATCAGACCTCAGGTCTTCATGGTAGAGTAATTCAACTGGGCTCCAACAGGGGGATGAGGTGGGTGGACATAACTTCAGTGGGGAATCCTCTTTGTATGACCATCTGCTTATAATACAAAAGAAGGAAAGCAAGCAACTTTCTAATCTGGAAATGCAGAGTGCTTTTTAAATAAGAATGTAGAGGTAGTGAATAAATGCTATAGTATCTGAGAATTTTATTCTACTTTAATATTTAATTTTTACTACTGAGTTAGCACTCCGCTTAAAATGGACATAAATGATTTCTCAGTGAGGGTCCTCACCTTTTTGTAATCCAATTCCCTCAGTATTTACCCAGATGTATTCTCCCAAGTATCAGAGTTTTAGCTGAAAAAGTGAAAGGTCCCTCTTTTTTTGGTTTGTCATTCTTGCAACAAATACTGCTCTAATGATTCCTTAAGACATTTTTTTTTTTTTTTTTTTTTGGTCTCTAGCCTGTTTGATTGCATCTGTGACAGTTCTAAGAAGAAAAATGGGTTAGTGATACGTGGCAAAAGCATATGAAAATTGTATGAGAATTATATCAAATGGTATAACTCAGGGGAAAAATTATTCATTTCCATGTTGAAGCTTATCAGTCAGGCTCAAAGTTATTATAAAAATGGTGCAATTGATTTTTACAAATGTATGACAAATGTTTTGTTCCCTGTGTCCAGGAGCTCTAAAAAATAGTAAATATTTCTTTGAAAGATATATCAAACAAGAGACAGAGGAAAAGGGGGGAGGGTGCTGGTGCTTGGTTGGCTTGGTTATTAAGCAGCTGCCTTTGGCTCAGGTCACGATCCCGGGGTCCTGGGATCTATCTCCACATATCTCCCTGCTCGGTGGGGAGCCTGCTTTTCCCTCTCCAGCTCCCCCGTGCTTGTGTTTTTTCCCTTGCTATCTCTCTCTGTTATAAATAAAAATAAAATATTAAAAAAAATTTTTGTATTGCCCAAATATTTTAGGAAGAAAGGGATTTTTGTGAATGCAATGGAAAATTTTAAATCTATTTCTTTTGTTCACATTGTGTCCATGAAAAATGTTCATTGAGTAGATGTGTTATACTTTTTATACTGAGACATTTAATTTTATTTTTCTATTTAGTAAACTATTCCGTTATCGAGAAATTATTTTTTAAAAGAAAACTGGGAATTCAATAGTCAAATCAGAGTGCTTCTTTAAAATGCCTGTGATAATATGAATGTTGTATTTTTTTCCCTAAATATATTTAGTTCATATTCCAGCTCAATATGTGGGGAATCAGTTTAATTTATTTAGTGGTGCCTTTTTTTTTTTTTTTTTTTTTTTTTGGTGACTGCTAGATTTTATTACTACTATTTTCATTGGACTTACTTTTCCTCTTTAATAATTATCATTGGTGTCAATGTCAAATAGTTTAGAGGCATATTTTTGGATATATTTTAAAAGATCTAATTAAGGAAAAGTCACCCCCTTCCATTACAAGAAGATTTTTTATTTGACAATATACTGTTAAGTCATAAATGATCCCCCTGAAAATAATTTTTGGCTGTGGATTTTTCTTTTACTTATATGTTAAGATACTATATTTTATGTGATCATAAATATACTTAATGCTGTTTATTCAAATATGCATGAGTTTTACATATTCTGAAAACCAACTTTCTCACTTAATTTAATTAGCATTAAACAGAATATAAACACGAATATCTTAAAAACTAATAGCCGGGGAACACAAATACTATAAAATGAGGAGAAAAAAAAACAAACCCACAGGTGGTGAAAGGAATTCAGTAATAAGATGCAACAGAAATAACTGCATTTCATCATTTTTATCACCAGAGTCCTAAAGGTGGTGGTAAAATTCTGTTACCTTTTGTGGAATGTTTCAGCCTACTCACTCATGGACAGCAACAGCATGTCAGCTGACTGTTGTTGAGATTTTGACCAGAGTTCAATTTTTTTTTTTTTTGGTATTTCTTTTTTTTTTTTTTTAATATTTTATGTATTTATTTGACAGAGAGAGAGATCACAAGCAGGCAGAGCATCAGGCGGAGAGAGAGGGGGAAACAGGTTCCCCGCTGAGCAGAGAGCCTGATGCAGTGCTCAATCCCAAGACCTTGAGATCATGACCTGGGCTGAAGGCAGAGGCTTAACCCATTGAGCCACCCAGGTGCCCCTTTTTTTGGTATTTCTAAATGACTACAACCAAAACAGTGTTAGAGTTTCTTATGGAAATGAACACATTTGGTAATGATGATATTGGAGTTTGTTAGCAAGTGAGCACGCTGGCATAGTGTATGGAAACCTTGATTCTAGTTTATTTCTACTGATGCTACTATTTCATATGCATTCCTTATTTTCTGCTCACTTGGGTGTAGGTCAGTGGTTCTCAAAATGTGGTTAGTGTGCATCGGAATGACTTGAAGAACTTGCAGAAACATCGTTGAGCCACTGGCAGAGTTTCTGATTCAATCAAGTTGCGCTGGGGTCTGAGAACTTACATTCCTAACAACTTCATGGCTAATGCTGAGGGGTTTGGTCCAGAACAACACTGGGAGATCTGCTGGTCTAGATGAATTTCCAGAGAGATATATTTCTGACATAATATCGGGAATAGTTTAACATAGCATTTGTTACATAGATATGTTTCATAAGAAGAGATTATGATTTCACCCATATTTCCAAAACTGGACTTAAGGGTTTTCAAATGTTGCCAATGGTGAATAAAGGAGGTTTTAAAATAGCATACTCTTTTTGGTCTAATAAAAACATTTTAATATTAATTTCTTTTCAAATGTCACTTGTATTTTTGGTAATTAGTATTTTTGATTAAACAAAATGCTGTTCATTTTCATATGCCAAGATTAAGGTCTTTATATACACCTATAGCTAGAACTTGAGTTATTTCATCTGTGACCTGAATATTTTATTTTTATGAATGAATTCTCTGGTCATGTCAGAGGTCCTTAAGACAACAAATTAGCAAAACTTTCAGAACAGATTGTTTATACTATTTTGACTTAACTTGCTTTATACTCCCCTTCATACTCACAGACCAGGATTTCCCTGTTTTCAAGTCTAATCAAATATAAACAATTCCTGGGATTGAATTAAAAAGATGTAAACTCCAGAGTAACTACTGAATATAGGGATCAATAATCTGATTTGCAGGAAATTGGTCTGTAAATTCATTTACATTATATATATATAATGTAAATGAATTGCATATATATATGCAATTCACTTACTTTTCACAACAAATTTACATTATTCCGATTTCACAAATAAGGAAAATGGGACTGAGCCAAAAAAGGATATGC
This sequence comes from Enhydra lutris kenyoni, assembly GCF_002288905.1. NCBI lineage: Eukaryota > Metazoa > Chordata > Mammalia > Carnivora > Mustelidae > Enhydra > Enhydra lutris. Next base: position 50,133,225 of record NW_019154087.1, on the reverse strand, counting down.
CCAGGTAATAACAGATAGAAAGAGGCACTTCTAGGATCTGAGCATGAAATTTCTGATGCCTGGTTGAGAATCTTTCAGCAATTCTGTTTCTATTTATTTATTTTTTTTATTTTTTATTTGTTTATTTTTTAAAAGATTTTATTTGTTTATTTGACATACAGAGATCACAAGTAGGCAGAGAGGCAGGCAGAGAGAGAGAGGGAAGCAGGCTCCCTGCGGAGCAGAGAACCTGATGCGGGCTCGATTCCAGGACCCTGAGATCATGACCTGAGCAGAAGGTAGAGGCTCTAACCCACTGAGCCACCCAGGTGCCCTTCTATTTCTATTTAAAGAGAAATCAAAGAAGGTAAAGAATATTCGTTATTGTTGTAGTGATTATTTTTGTAAACTACTGACAATACAATAATTTTACATGAGTGAATCTGGAGTGCTAATTGGGGGAAATTGAATCCAACTCAGGATTAAATAGTTTTTGGGGAGAATCTGTTTTAGTCAATGGCAGAGATTAGGAAGCTTTTTTGCTTTTTAAAAACTAAAACCTTTTGCAAAGCTGATGTTATGGACACTGTTTTCATTGAAAGTCTACATGTGCACAAATATACAGCATTTTATAGTTTCCAGGGAATTCACAAAACCCTCTGAAGATTTTCTTGAACCTCAGAGTCTACTGACCATAAAATATAAGCCACTATTCTGGGATACACAGCCCAAAGGGGCAGTAGGAGTAGCAGGTAACTAATTGAGTACTACATAGAAATTAAAAGCAGAGCATCTGGGTGGCTCGTTGATTAAGCAGCTGCCTTCTCAGGTTATGATCCTAGGGTCCTGGGATCAAGTCCCATATCAGGCTCCTTGCTCAGTGGGGAGTCTGCTTCTTCCCTGCCTTCCCCTACTTGCTTTCTCTGTCTCTCTCTCTCTCTGTGTCAAATAAATAAATAAAATCTTAAATAAGAATAAAAGCATCTGCTTGGGGTTTTTTCTTTGGAGGTAAAGATATTAAAATCTTTTTAACAACCAGTTTATAAACTCAATGAAGTGAGCTAAATGATAATTAAAGCCTAATTTACGAATATTGTGATGAACTTGGTTTGAGATAGAAAAGAATAGAGGAAAAGAGGAGCATGAAATAGAAAGGGAAGTTGAGAGAGAGTGAAAAAAGGGATGGGGACAGTTTGGGGGGGCAGAATAGAAGTGGGGAGACACATGGATATGATGAGATGGAAGGAGAGAGCATGGCCCTTAGATCTTCAGAGAGTTAAAAAAACACTGGGAGGAAGAAAAAGTCAAAGAAGTGGAAAAAGAAGAAATCATGATGTATAGATACGTCTCCAACCCGATTTTTATTCTGATTGATATTGTTTTCATAAGTGTTAAGCCCAAGCTTGTCATCAGAATTCAAATTGTATGTATAAAGAAATAGGCCTTAATATTTTCCCTGTTATATTCTCTCTATTAAAAATTCGCCAGGATTGGGATGCCTGGGTGGCTCAGTGGGTTAAGCCGCTGCCTTCTGCTCAGGTCATGATCTTAGGGTCCTGGGATCGAGTCCCGCATCGGGCTCTCTGCTCAGCAGGGAGCCTGCTTCCCTCTCTCTCTCTCTCTCTCTGCCTGCCTCTCTGCCTACTTGTGATCTCTCTCTGTCAAATAAATAAATCTTAAAAAAAATTCGCCAGGATAATTAATCAGGATAACTAACATAATTAAGATGCAAATATACAAATCTACACAGTTAACACCCCCGCCATGCAAATAAACTATAATTACATTTTCAGGAGATGTGGGAAATCTCATCCACCTCCTGACTATCCCATAATCAATAGGATGTATGCGCACCCCCCCACCCACACATGCACACACACACATCTACTTATATAAACATATAACTACAAAAGCAAATATAATTCCTTCAAATATGAGCTGCTGTTTTAATAAGTAAGTAGACAAACTATGGTTATTCCTAGAAATACTTAAATTGTTTAACTAACAGGACTTCCTAAAGTCATCAGGTGGGGCTTCTGAGTCGCTGAGAGTTAGTACCAGTGCTTGCGGTGTGGGGGGGATGGGGGGTGATGATAAGAACACGTGTAGTAGAATTTGCAGAAGTTGCTGCCCTCCTTCTGCCCAAGACCCTGGCAGTGTGACTTTGCAGCTTTTCTCAGCAGGGGGAGGCATCCATTTCACCCCTTGAAACGTGGCTGACCTTGTGACTGGCTTTGGCAAGGACGTGGGGGCGAGTGTGCCATTTTTGAAACTAAGAGTCAGGAGTGCTTGTATTCTTCCAGTTCACTGCTGGGTGCCATGTCTCTATCGCGAGAACAAGCTTGGCTTAGCCTGCGGGAGAACTACTCTGGAGCTGAGTGACTTTGGTTATCTCAGCCAAGGTCCCAGGCATGACGACAAAGCTGATCCACAGATAACCGCAGATGCATGAGAAGTCCAACTGAGCTGAGAACTGTGGGGCTAATCGCCTCTGCACGCAGCTCGGGTTGTTGACCCACAGAATGGCCAGCTAAATAAATGATTACTTCTTATGTCACTAAGTATGTAATAATAACAGCTCGCTGATACACAACTTAACATTTACTGAATGCTGATTATGTGTAAAGGCCTGGGCTGAGCATCGTATATACAAGATCTCACTGAATCTTTCCAAGACTGGGTGGACACAGATACTTTTATCATTCTCATTTCACAGAGACGAAAACAGCCCTTTTGACCCTCTTCATATGGAGAAATGAAACCCAGATCTCCTGAACCTGATCTTCACACTCCAATGTCATAGTGCCTCTATCTGAATTTGTTGGATGGTAAATCCTGAAAAACTTGAGTAACTAAGTATTATTACTCTGAGGATTGTTACTTTTGTTACTTGGTTTCTTAAAATTTGACACTAAAGCAAGAGCTCCCAAGCTTTATTTCACTGAGAAACTACTTTTGGTGGCAAATTTCCTGTCCCTCCAAGTTTTTTCCAACATTTCCACTGGTGGCAAGCTCTTAATCCAGTCTCTCTATCTGAACTGCTCCAAGCTTGAGAGGAAAGTGTCTGGCAATGGGCAGAACACTCCTTTTTTATTTTTCTTAAATTTGTTCAGTATTCAGATATTTTAACAAGATAGGATATGTATTTTATATTATATATTAAAATATATACTTACATATATTTTATATTAATATTCTTATCTATAATATATATTTATATATATTTTATATTTATGTGTTTAAAAAATACATATTTTTTCAAAAAAGAAAACACATATGTATAGCCACCCAAATCAAAGGCAATTTTAGCTTAAGCTCACCAGTTCAGAAAGTGTGTTTTGAGTTAACCTCCACCACCTAGAGACAATGTTCCAAAGTGAGAAGTTTAACTCCTTCAAAGTGGTGCCTTAAAAAGTCTCTACTACTTGTAGGAATGAAAACATCGAGTCCCCTTCAGTGTATTATTTATGCAGCACTTAAAATTATTATGCATGTCTTTATCCTCCAAAAACAGCACCTTATTTCTCCATGAGTGAGAAATCTCATTATTTTACATTATTAACCAAAGCTCATTTTCCTGGTGAGTCAAATCCAGCCAACCGAAGTTCTTTTATTAATTTGTGCTTTTGAGGGTTCAGAAATTTGAACAAAATTCTTACCGAAAGCCAAGTTTTCCAGATATTCTAGCTGGCCTCAAGCCCTACTTGTTGGTCTTAGGAGATTATAAATATGATCGTTGGTTAAGTAATAAGTAAACTGGACTTATGGTTTGTTCTTTTCTAGGAGGTCTCATTTGTCCTTCAGAACTGTGGTAAACAAAAGATAACAAAGGGCAATAGCTGTGAACACTTAATTAGCACCTGCTGTATGCCTTATATATAATCTTCCCAAATTCTCTTACCAATCTTACCAAATTCTCTTGATGTAGGATCAGTTTCCAAACCCTTTTCTAACCCGAGGAAACGGAGGCAAACAGAGGCTAAAAAACATTCTCAAGACTGTATCATTGGTTCTTGTTGTACCCGGGTTCAAACCCGGAAGTCTGGCTCCAGAGCCGGTATTCTCAGTTTCTACACCCTTCTGCCGGGAAGACGCTAACTGGACCAGTTTGCGGGTTAAAACCCCTAACCATTGTGCACAGTCACCACTTTCCTGAAATTCTGGCTGTGAGACTACTACATGGAAAAGAATGGATATTTTAAGCTAATAAAAGAAAGGGATGATTTCATTAAGTGACACCTATTTTGTAATTCGATTTAGTTTTTCTCTTTCCCTTTCTCGCTTCTCGTTATGAGAGGTCTCAGCGACTTCACCTTCGGTGCTTCCGCCCAGGGTCCTGCAGTGACTATGGGTGCTTCACTCACCGCAGTTGTCCTCATCCGCCTGGTTGCCACAGTCGTCCACACCGTTGCAATGAAGCAGCTGAGGCAGGCACTTGGTGATATTCCCACAGGGGAAATAGCCGAGGGAGCACTTGACATCCTGCCCACTCCCGGGAACCACTGATGAGGAACGAGGAGAGAAGGTTAATACAAAACCATGTAAAAGAGCGGTTTCCTCCGGTATCCTAAAACTTGTAGTCTCATTCTGGCAGGTACAGCCCTCTATATGGGAGCCCCACATTGCTTACTAGCCTGACGCCAACTATTTTCCAAGAACCTCCATGCTATTGGGACGTTCTTTCCCATGTCCGCAGAAGATGCCAGGATTCTCCTTTCTTTGCCTTTTCTCATTTTTCCTGCTGTTTCCCAAGTGGAATGTCCATCCCCCAGCCCCACCCTCCTCTTCTTCCTTCTCCCACCTCAATCCTTTTCCCATGAAATGTCTGCCATATTTTACAGTTTTATTCAATTCCCTTCTTCTTTTTCAAAAATCCCTCAGCCAGTCATTTAAAAAATTAGGAATTTATTGAGTTCTTACCCAGAATCAAGATTGGTCTGGTACTAGAGGAAGAAGACATAGAGAACATCAGGAAAGTACATGACCCTGCTCACTCATGGATTAGATAATTCCTATGTGTGAGGCTCTGTGCAAGATTTTGTGCAAACCTCATTGAATGAAATGAATTTCCTGCCCTTTCCGTATGGGCTTTTCTCACTTAGTAACATGCACTTAAGGGTTCTCTATTATGACTTTTTATGTCTTCCTATGACTTTTATGGCTTTAGTAACTTGCATTTAAGGTCCTCTATGTCTCTTTAGTACTGAATAATATTCCTTTGTCTGAATATACCCACGGAAGGACGTCTTGGTTGCTTCCAAATTTTGACAATTATGAATGAAGTTGCTATAAATATCCACATGTGGGTTTTCTGTGGATATAAGTTAACTATACCACTTAAAAACCTCTGATTTATATAAACTTTAAGGATTATTGGAGACTCCAAATGTAATTCTGTTGCTTATTATTCTTATCAAGTTTGTACATGCTTGGAACTTTCTAGAATACTGTCAATTATGAGAAGTAAGAACAGAATAGTTTGAACTGTCAATAACATTTACTTTTTCAAAAAAGTATTTGTAATCTGTCACCAAGACATGAAAAGAATAAAGGTGTGTATTTTCTTTGTAACATGCAGCAGAACATTTTAATAATGACAAGTGACATTTTTTATAGAGAAGAAATCTAGCTATGTCAGGTTTTGACTGTACTTAGTTGTTTCAGAGCATATCATTTGAAGGAGGAAATAGTTAAATCTATGTAATAATGAGTTATGTTGTAAATAGTTTTCTCACTTGTGAAGTTATTTTAAAATTATCAATATTTTTTCAACATATTTAAATGAAGTCAAAGGATTTGTAAACCATGGGATGTCACTGGTAAAACACCACACACTTCAGAGACTTCAAGTATATATAAAATAAGGTTAATCTGTGTTGATACTGACTTTTGATATCTGTATTAATTTCTTAAGAACAAAATTTAAAATTCAAGGGTTTCAGAGACACCTGGCTGGATCAGTTGGTAGAGCATGAGACTTTTGATCTAGGGTTCATGGGTTCGAGCCCCACATTGGATATATAGCTTGCTTAAAAAAAATAAAAATCAAGGGTTTCAGAAAAATTCTTTGATGAATTGTCAGCCTTGAGCCATAGTTACTGTTTGAAGATGTTTTAACTAGACATACCTGCCTGTGATTTCATGCTGCTATTTTGGAACCTGAGATCATGACCTGAGCTGAAAGCAGGTGCTTAACTGACAAAGCCACCCAGATGCCCCCAGTCCATTTATTTTAAAAAATAATTTCTATCTTAAATGATGACTGCCAACAACTATTTAAGATATTTGAAGACAAAACAAAAATATAAGTCATAGCAGAGGATTGTTAAATACATGAGGTAATTTCAGAACTATATATTCACATATGTATGTTGAACAATAGTCTGTATAGTTTGATCTTATTTATATAAAATAAAGGCTATATAATATTTGTGTTTATTAAATGTTGATGTATTCACAGCAAACTGTCAACAGTGGTCATCTTTGGGAAATGGGACCAATAATTGCAGGACAAACAGGAGATTTTACTTTGCAGTTTACATCTTCAAGAAAATTTGGACTTGTTTTTTTAAAGTGAGTACTCCTTTTTTAAATATCTTTTTTTTTTTAAGATTTTATTTATTTATTTGACAGACAGAGATCACAAGTAGGCAGAGAGGCAGGCAGAGAGAGAGAGGGGGAAGCAGGCTCCCTGCAGAGCAGAGAGCCTGATGCGGGGCTCGACCCCATAAAGTGAGTACTCCTTTAATAATAAAAATATTCTGAAGTTATTCACAGTCAATTCAAATGTGTGAAAATTTGGTTTCTTAGCCATAGATCAAACATCTCATTTATAATAGTAGTTAGCTCTTTTTAGACCTTTTGAAACAAGGTAGCATGGGGTCAGTGGTTCTCAATCAAGAATGATTTGTTCAGGGGCGCCTGGGTGGCTCAGTGGGTTAAAGCCTCTGCCTTCGGCTCAGGTCATGATCTCAGAGTCCTGGGATCGAGCCCCACATCGGGCTCTCTGCTCGGCAGGGAGCCTGCTTCCTCCTCTCTCTCTGCCTGCCTCTCTGCCTACTTGTAATCTCTGTCTGTCAAATAAATAAATAAAATCTTAAAAAAAAAAAGAATGATTTGTTCACTGTACCCCAGGGATCAAATGAATCAAATTTTTATTTTTTATCATCATGACTTGGGGGAGGCTACTGTTGGCATCTAATAAAGTCCAGGGATGCTGGTAAATATCTCACAATGCGCAGGAAGTCTCCCACAAACAAAGATTTATCTGTCCTAATGTCAGTAGTGCCCAGGTTGAGAAACCCAGGACTCAGCATTGTTGAAGAATCAATGGGAAAGCACTCCATGCTTGCAGACTACTAATACATGAGCTCACTTGCAGAACAGGCAATCGATTACTTGATTAATACTCAGTGGCCGTTCATCTTCTAGTGGAGACTTTCCAGTTGATTTTAAGAGATTTTAGAAGTAGATGGACATTGCCAGAGGGACCAGTGTAGCTGTTGTATCTTTGGATTGATGTTGTTTTGACAATTGGGAAAGCGGCTGCACCTTATTATGTCCACTAATGCCAGGGAGGACTTTCATAGTAGTTAGAAGGAATAATTTATTAACTACAAGGATTATTAAACAATGGATTGGGTTACTAAGATGGTCTCTGAAGGTTCTAAAAAACTGGATAGATGATTTAAGTATATTCTGCCAAAAGTAGAAAAAAAATCAGCCACAAAACATTTTCAGGCCTCTTGAACTAGTTCCATGAATCTATGAATAACGAAACAGATGTTTAAAAGAAGGTATTATTTAAAAGGACATTTTGGACTTCAAATTTGAGAATTTGAAATGTGTGCATTCTGTATACACAGAAAAAAATTCTTGAAAAAAATTTTAATCTATACCTCAATAAAGTTGAAAAAAATAGCCTCCCCCCAAAAATCATTTGTCCTGACAAAATCCAGGTGCTCAACAGCTCTCAAAGATATTGCCTCTGCCCAGTTTCTCATTTTATTTTATTTTATTTTTAAAGATTTTTTATTTTATTTATTTGAGAGAGAGAGAGAGAGCATGAGAGGGGAGAAGGTCAGAGGGAGAAGAAGACTCCCTGCGGAGCTGGGGGCCGGATGCTGAACTTGATCTGGGGACTCCAGGATCATGACCTGAGCCGAAGGCAATCGCCTAACCAACTAAGCCACCCAGGCGCCCCTGCCCAGTTTCTCATTTTAAACATTTTATTATGACTTTCTCATAACTTACACTGCTCCAGATAAATTAAATTTTGTTTCCCAAGAATTATGCCTTTCTCTAGGTGGCAGGGATTAAGAACACAATTTTGTGGGGCGCCTAGGTGGCTCAGTCAGTTTAGTGTCTGACTTTTGATTTCGGCTCAGGTCATGATCTCTGGGTCGTGAGATTGCGCCCTGCGCCAAGGCTCTGTGCTGGGTGTGGACCCTGCTTGGGATTCTCTTTTTCCCTCTCCTTCTGCTCTTTCTTCCCACTCTCCCCCGCCACCCCACCATGAATGTGTGCTCTCTCTCTTAAAAAAAAAAAAAAAGATTACACTTGTCATGACGAGCACTGAGTAATATGTAGAATTGTTGAATCATTATTTTGAACACCTGACAGTAATATAACACTGTATGTTAATCATACTTGAATAAAAAATAAAATACCATTCTCCCAACTAAAACAAACACACCATTCTTCCAACAACAACAACAAAGAATTATGATTTATTGCTGCCTATCCTGATTCCAGTCTGACTTAAGGCCTCACACAAAACTGACCCAAGGACAGACTGTTTGCAGTCCCCAAATGTGTCATGCACATTGCTGTTTCCTACCAAGAAAATGGCAGTAAATAGGCAGTGTGTTGGAGTGCCGGTGGCTCAGTCGTTAAGTGTCTGCCTTCAGCTCAGGTCATGATCCCAGAGTACTGGGATTGAGCCCCATGCTAGGCTCCCTGCCCAGTGAGAAACCTGCTTCTCCTTCTCCCACTCCCTTTGCTTGTGTTCCCTCTCTTGCTGTGTTTCTCTCTGTCAAATAAATAAATAAAATCTTTAAAAAAGTAGGCAGTGTGTTTTCCTTATTTACTTGCCAATACCCTATATTTTCTTTAGGATTCATGTATCACCTTCCTCTGAAAGCTTCTATTTGTTCTCCAGGCTGGATTGTATACTCCTCTGTTTTCTCAGCATCCTGTACATATCCCATTTCAACAGCCCCTGTTGCACTATATTGTAATCCTTGTCCATGTATGTCTCTTCTGTCAGCATTCTGGGGGTGGAGAGACTGTGTTTTAAATCGTGGCCATACTTCTTGTGCTGAGCATGGTAGTATAAGATGGCAACCAATATTTTGAATGAATGAATGAATGAATAAATGAATGAGACCTGAATGATATGTGGTGAATTGAATTAACTGGAGATGGACAGAATTTTCATTAGCATTATCTATTCATTCTTACCAGCTTAATAGTTCATGCTCTATTTCACTCATATCCTCTCTATATCATTAGCCTAGGAGAACCTAAGAACATACTGTTAAAGATAACTTCCCATAAAAACCAAGATAAAAGAACCTAGAAAAACTAAGCAAAATATATTATATTTTTATTAAGCTCATGTCTTTAATATCTTTCCAATAAATTTCATCTTATTTTCAAAAATTTTGGTTTACATAGCAACTTTTTACTAGATATGTCTCCTGAGTCAAGAGAAACAAAAGCAAATGTGAACCATTGGAACTTTACCAAGGTAAAAACTTCAGCATAACAAATAAAAAAATCAAAAAATGTAATGGTGACCTATAGAATGGGAGAAGGTTATGCAAATGACATATCTGATAAAGGTTTAGTATCCAAAAAATATAAAGAACTTCTCAAACTCAACACCCAAAAAACAAATAAACCAATTAAAAAAAATGGCAGAAGACATGAATAGACATTTTTCCAAAGAGGACATTAAGATGGCCAGCAGATATATGAAAAGATGCTGAACATCACTAATCATCAGAGAAATACAACTCAGAACTACAATGAGATATCACCTCACACTTGCCAGAACAGCTAAAATTAGCAATACAGGAAATGATGGGGGTTGGTGAGCATGCAGAGAAAGGGGAACCTTCTCGCGCTGCTGGTGGGAATGCAAACTGCTGCAGCCACTCTGGAAAATAGTATGAAGTTTCCTCAAAAAGTTAAAAACAGAAGTAACCTACAATCTAGCAATTGCACCACTAGGTATTTACCCAAAGGATACAAAAATATTGATTCAAAGAGGTACATGCGCCCTGATGTTTATAGCAGCATTATCAACAATAGCCAAATTATGGAAAGAGCCCAAATGTCCATCGACTGATGAATGGATAAAGAAGAAGTGGCATATATACACAACGGACTATTACTCAGCCATATAAAAGAGTGAAATCTTGCCGTTTACAACAATGTGGATGGAGCTAGGGAGTATTACTATGTTCAGCAAAATAAGTCAGAGAAAGAAAATACCATATGATTTCATTCATGTAGAATTTAAGAAACAGAAAAAAATGTATGTAGGGGAAAAAAAAAGAGAGGCAAACCAAGAAACAGACTCCTAACTGTAGAGAACAAACTAATGGTTGCCAAGGAAAGGTGGGGGGACTTGGAGGAGGATGCACCAAATGGGTGATGGCGACTGAGGAGGGCTTGTTATGATGAGCACCGGGCATTGTATGTAAGTGATGAATCTCTAAATTCTATACCTGAAACTAATATTTCACTATATGTTAACTAAGTAGAATTTAAATAAAAATTTGGAGAAAGAAAAGAGAGTCTTAGCTTATTTGTGGGGGTCTTAGAGCTTGGTGGGATAAAGTTTGAAAAAAATGGTTGAGGTTTCTTCCTTTCCTGAAATTTTTTGTTGCATGGGCTCTTCACTTATTTCAGCGATATTCATTGCTGAGAACCAAGAAATACATTCCTACTGGAATTGACTTATAAAGTTTTAGTTGAAACATTATTATTGAAAGCCTGGATTTCCATTGCAAGAGGCAACAATTTTTTTTTTTTAACATTTATTTACTTATTTGCGAGAGAGAGAGATCATGGCATGAGGGACAGAAGAAAAGGGAGAGAAATAATCTCAGGCAGACTCAATGCTAAGTGCAGAGCCGGTCTTGGGGCTTGATCCCATGACCCTGAGATCGTGACCTAGCCAAAACCAAGACTGGGGTGCTCAATTGACAGAGCCACACAGGCACCCTTGCAAGAGCCAGAATTTTGAGGAGAGACACTTCTTTTTCTTTATGCTCCAAAGCTGATTTGTGTGGAGAATTTAGAACATCAAATTTATACATAAACCACAGATTGAGAATGCATATGTGATGGTTAGTTTTATGTGTTAACTTGGCTAGGCTGTAGTACCCAGTTTTTCATTCCAGTACTAATCTAGGCATTACTGCGAAGGCATTTTGTAAATGGAATTAACATCCACAATTACTTTAAGTAAAGGAAATTATCCTTGATAATGTGGGTGGGCCTCATCCAATCAGTTGAAGACTTTAAGAGCAGAAATTGAGTTTCTCTGAGGAAAAAGAAATTCCACCTGTGGACCACAGTGTCAGCTCCTTCCCAAGAGTTTCTAGCCTGGTGAATTTCAGACTTGACCAGACAGAGCCCACAACTGAGTAAGCCAATTCATTGCAATAAATCATTCTATATCTATCAATCTATACATGTATATGCATACACACATACATATATATGAGCATATATGCAAATAATATGAACATAAAAATCACCTTATATATGTATGTATGTATATGTGTATATACATACACACACACACACACACACACAGAGAGAGAGAGAGAGAGAGAGAGAAATATATAAAAATAAAAAAGTATATATCCTATTGCTTCTTTTTCTCTGGTAGAACCTTGACAGATTTAGCATATGATGAGGTAATTTTCTTGCCTCCCAAAGATATAAGGATTCATCAGAAGACAGGAGGGAATGGATTGGATGGAACCTCCATTCTCTTGGGCTGGGACCAAATAATCTGGAGGGAAGATATAAAAATAGTAGGAAATTATGCCCTGGGTGAGTAAAGAGATCACAAACTTCTATGAAACTTTTCACCACCCCCCCACCACATGGGTTAGCCTCAGTAAAATAAAATGGACATGTGTTTCAGGATAGAGACCCGAGGGCTCCTTTTTACATTGTCTTACTTTATGAAATCCTGGACTGGAGTGGAAGGGCATCCTGAAATTTACAGCACTCGCCAGAGCAGACAGAAGTTGCCAGGAATGAGCCAGTCGACTGGGAGAGGTCTCTTGAGGGAAAGGAGAAAGAGGCAGACTGACCCATGTGAAGCAGATTGCAGGATACCGTGGGGGAGCAGATGCCTCCACAACAGATACGACGGAGATGGAGAACCAGGAACAAAGCAAGCGTGGTGTGGTTTCCCGTGTGAAGGATCCGGCAGTGGACCGAAGCCCCTCCCACCAGAGGCTACAGAACACTTATGAAGGAAATTGAAGAAGTCGCAAAAAGATGGAACAAGGGCCTAGAAAGGACAAGATTTCCTTCTTCTCCTTTTGTTTTTTAAATGGTTTTTAAGAATGAAAATTTTTGAGGTTCCAGCATAAGTGATTTTCAACTGGGTGAGATGTTATTATAAACATTTCTTAGGGCTTAGTACTCTGCCATAATAAGTATTCAGTAAGAATTTATTGAATGGATGGACATATTTCCCAACACATATTTCCCAAGGTTTCTGAGTTCTCTATTTATGCATTTCTAGCATATTTCTCAAATCATGACAAAACTGTTGTCTTGACTATCCAACCAGCACATTTTATTCCTACTCACTGGTAGGACAGCAGTCAGTTTTATTGATTACGCTAGTGGAGCAGCCAAGAAATAGAGACCCTAAATCAAGGGCAGTTGTATTTCTTAATAGCTCTTCCATTCAGCACCATATTTCCATTCCTACTGTCTCAACAGATTCCAGTCTGTATTATATCATGTCCAGGTAATAAATTTTTAGTGGTTTCCTTTTGATTACACTTTTAGCCTTATAGTCAAAGAGGTCGCAACTCATCATAATTTAGTTTTTTAAACCATTAATCCATTACTTTAATCTTTCTCTCCGATCTGCAGTTCTTTCTTTCATGCTTCTGAGTACTTACACTGTGTGAGGCACAAGGCTAAGCACTTCATATGCCTTGCTTCATTTTATCCTCATGACAATCCCATGAAGTAATTACTAATATTACCATGACCTTGCAGTTTAGAAGGTAAGGCGTAGAGGAGTAAGTTGTGTGGGATCAAAGAAGGGGTAAGTGGCAGAACGGATGCAGACTCAGGTTTGACTCCCTTCAGAGCATGTATTCTTAACACAGTGCCTCAACGCATCCCCCATATTGACCTGCTTGTGAGCCCCTGGAAAAGTCATTCATATTTCAGCCTTCCTTTTTGTGGCTTATGATAGCATCCCTATATATCTTCTTTTTCTAAATCTTACCCTTCATGATCAAGGTCAATTATCCCTTCTGACTGACTTCCTCTTTGAGTTCTATTCTGGGAGATCTGTCTCTTTTTGAAATCTTTCCAGTACAAGGAAGAGAGAGTACTTCATCAGGGTGTTTTATGTTTTTGTTACCCTGGATATTTCCCCACAAGGTCAAAGTTGAACATAATGCATCTAAGTAGACATTTTCCTATTGTTTTTTGGCAGGTGTGTTGGAGATGGCAGTTTTATAAATTCAAACTCATGGTTCATATGGCACAATGATTACCAATGAAGACAATGACTTCTTACCCTGGTTTCTCCTTTCTTCATATTTAGAGAGTAAATAAAAAATTAAAAAGAAAAAGGGAAACACAATTCTCATGATCTTTCCTCTTAGAGAAGTTTCCAGAAATAAACAACTGAATTGATGAATCCTTGTGGAGAACTTTATATTTAAGTGGTCAAGATATAGGCAAGAGGAACAGAACAGAACCAAGTGGACAAATATGCACCGTTTATTCTGATACTTAATATCAGTTCTGATGTTCAGTGGAGTTATGTTTTATTCTTGGGTATGTCTCCAAATTGATGGGCAAATGTGGACAAATCACTTCCTCTTGTTGGATTTCAGGTTTCCCCACATGTTGAGAGAGAAGACAGTACCAGCTGTTGTAATATTATTTGATTCTGGGTGGAAGATAAAATGTTAACAAAAATGTTTGAAAATTCATTTTTCAAGGGGAAGTACTAGGAAGAGAAGATAAATGAAGAAAAATTAAGAAGAAATATAGAATGAAATTGAGAAGTAAAGAATGGATCCAGTTAAACGGTGATTGGGAGGAGATAGAGGAATTTCTAGTTGTCTACTCATTATCTATTTCCCCCTTCCCTTTCATATTGGAATCCCCCCTCCCCATTTTTTTTTTTTTTTTTTTTTTTTGGTGGTGACAATGTATTCAGTACTGGAAAATTAGATGGCAGGACTCAACAATAATGGTAGTCCTAGTTCCCGCATTCCGTGCTGCCTTGGCTGTTAGGCAGGCTATGTGACCAAATTCCTACCAATGAGATCTAAGAAGTAGAAGTTTTCTTGGCAGAATTTCTGGAAAATCTATTGCCTTCCTGATTAAAGGGGAAAGATGGAGTTTCATGTCATCTTTGAACATGGACTTAATGTCGTGCTACAGTAGCCATCTTGGCATGCCTTAGGAAATAATCATTTAACACAATAACCAATGCACAAAAGATGGTGGAGTGAAACAAAGAGCTTGGGATTCTAATGGTATGGCCGAGCAGCTGATCCAGTGTCAGCAGGCACTTACTTCTGGATGGTGTTCATGTGAGAAAAATAAATCCTTATTTGTTTAAGCCATTGTTGCTTGATCTTTCTCTTTGGGGCACCTCAAATGCATTTCTGATGCAGAGGGGATTGATGAAAATAGCGATGTAGACTCCCTACCCTGGAGGGGAGCATGAGAACTACGAGTGCATCTCTAGGTAAAGGAACCTAGGAAAATGAAAATCATTGCCAACAGATGAAGGCAAAGTGTAGGCTTAGATTAAGGCTCCAGAAGTAACTTTGAGCTGGGGTGGCTCAGTCAGTTAAGCATCTGCCTTTGGCTCAGGTCATGATCCCAGGGGTCCTGGGATCAATATCCTGGGTTCCTGGGATACAGCCCTGCCTTGGGCTCCCTGTTCAGCAGGGAGCCTGCTTCTCCTTATACCCTGCTCATGCTCTTTCTCTATCTCTGTCGCATAAATAAAATCTTAAAATAAAAAAAAAGAAATGACTTTGAAAGTCAGTCAGGATAGATAAGTGTGATGTTTTTGTTTGAAAATTGGTGGAGAACAACGAAAAGAACAAGTGAGATATGGAAATGGAGTTCTGCAAGCCCTATTTTAAAGACAAAATGATGCAATACGAGGAGACATTTTAACAGGAGATGATCCCCCAAGCATAGCACGTAGCTTTCCTCTGGTATATTTCTATGACAACTTCTTTAACAGTCTTGTGTTTGAAAAAAAAAAAAAAAAGGTATTATTTTAGGTATTTATAAAAGCACACCCTTGAGTCAGACAAGCCCAAACTAAGGAATGTTCTACAGAACAACGTTCTTCAAAACTCACGTCATTGTCTTCAGATTAAAGACAGAGCTGTGGCTGTTGAATGCAAGGTGTGATCCTGGATTGGAGCCTGGATTAGGAAAAAAATAATTTTTTTCTATAAAGGTCATAATAAGATTATCATTGAAATATGAATATGGACTTTATGTTAGATAGTCTGATTTTATCAGTGTTAGATTTTTCTGAATGTAATCATTGCTTGGGGGATAAGAGAACATAATTCTTAGGAGATACAGCCTAAAGTATTTAGTAGAAGAGAAGGATCATGATGTCTGCAAATTACTCTCAAATCATTCAGCAAGAAAAACATGTTTAAGTTTGTATGTTTGATGAGAGATAGAAAGCAAGTGTGAGACAATGTTAACAATGGGTGAATCCAGGTGAAAGGTATAGGGGTGTTCATTTACTGCTTTTGTCATCTTTATATAGGTTTAAAATTTTTCCAAAATTTGAAATAGTTTGGTAAATATCTTAATCTTTTAAACTTACTATAGCTGAAAAGCTTGGTCAAGTTCCCAGACTTAAAAATGTTTGTTATTTGAAGAATCTCTAACCTCCCTTCTGGCTGGTATTTGAGCACATACACATACAATTATATGAAATTACCTGGACACCATATGTGTGTGTGTGTGTGAGAGAGAGAGAGAGAGAGAGAGAGAGAGAGAGAGAGAGATGTATGTATGCTTTAGGTTTTCTGAGAATTATGGCTGTGAGACATAAACAACTTTAAATGCCAGACATATTGTTTATAAGATTTGTCATTCCGTATCATCTGTGTGTTTACGACTCCGAGTCTGTAGTTTCTTTCCCATCTTTAACCCAAAGGACAATTTCAAAGGCATATGTATATACCATGGGAGTTGGACAGGGTTTAATTGGGTATGACATGGATGTCTCAACGTACGCAGTGGGGCTATTACCTCCGAGGGAGAAATATAAAAGGCAAGACTCTGAATATCATTGCAGGGCTACTCCAGGCACTACTGACTGTTGACTAACTGCGTGTCTGCCGGCTGGGTCGAGTAACCACTGCTTCCTTTTTAGAATTCCCATGGTGGCTATTTTGTTAAAACATCCGTCATGGACTTAATTTTAATGCTTTTCCATATACCTACTTATTATTTAGCAAAATCAAAGAGGCTTATTTAAATCTGACTATTTTCCTGCTTGTGCCCTTCCTTAGAATTACCACAACCTCAGACAACGGCAGTCCTCAAGGCTTGCTCCCCTCACGGGCGCTGCGTGTTCTCAGCCCAGGCTAAGTGTGACTGCTGCTGGGTGGGGGGAGTTATTCTTGGAAGTTCCTAGTTGTGCCATTGTGAATTTGGTGCAGGTTTTGTAACTTCTCAGTTTCCTCTTCTAGAACACGGGTACAAGTAATGTCTCCCTTCCAGGTTTTTTGGCATGATTAGATGAAGCTAATGGATGTGAAATTGTTCTTCACTGCCTTTCACAGAAGTCATGTGTACTATGTGCAAATTTCCCTTCTTTCTAAGTCCATTGTTTTTAGTTTCCAGATTATTTCTATTGTAACTAACAACTGTGCTGAGAATATATTTAATAGAATCCCTTCCATCCAATCAATCATGGATCCATGAAATTGTAAGCATTATGGGCTTACAATATTGGTCGAGATGCTAAGAGTCACATGTACCCCGCTTTGACGCTAAGACCTCCTGATAACCAGTAGACATTTTGATACCTTTATTTTCTTATTGATGTCTATCAGGAATTAGTTAATACTCTCTTTAATCTTTTGTAGGGCACCCCACTCTCAAACCTTTCACAACTGGTTTCTAACGAAGTGGCTCTCTGTGGGTATCTGTTTGTGTTGTTGACTACCTGACTGCCTATTTCTGTCCATGCTGCCATCTCAAATTAAGCTGAAGCCTATACTGGGAGCTGGTTACTAATTCAGGTCACCAGGTTAGGTAGTGAGAAAGGATTCATCTTCTCTTCTTTGGTCATACTCTAGTATGGCTGTTGCCAGCTGGGCTCCCTCTGAGTGGCTGCCTGTTGACCTGCCCATCTGTACCAGCTCATTAGACCGATAAATGGGTTGGATGCTCATCTGTGGCAGGTAAGGGAAAGCATCATGCCTCCAGAATTGAATGAGTAAGCAGAGAATCTGTACTTTACATGGCAATTTTCCTACATATTCTTCTTTCCTTTAAAAGAAAATTCCCTCAGCATATCTTTGACTCTTTTAATTCCTTTTGCCTTCTCTCATATTTTAGGGATAAAGGATTCTTCTTCTCTGTGTCCCTCACCTTCCTTTACTGATCCTTTAGCAAGGGCTGGGGACTTTCTCTTCAAAGCTATCCTGAATGTGCCAATGTCTCCTCATCTCAGCTTCTTTTTTCCCCTCATAGGGTCTGCCACTGTCTTTCCTTAGCTGCAGTTGTCTCTCACCTGGACTTCCTGCTTCTCTTTAACCTGTTCTCCATATATTACCCAGAGGGATCTTTCAAAAAGAAATCATATCACAAAAATACCCTTTTTCAAAACTGATGATGTTACCCCATTATTCTTAGGAGAAAAATCCAAACTCTTGGGATGCCTGGGTGGCTCAGTTGGTTAAGCCGCTGCCCTCAGCTCAGGTCATGATCCCAGCGTCCGGGATGGAGTCCCACATCGGGCTCCTTGCTCGGCGGGGAGCCTGCTTCTCCCTTTGCCTCTGCTGCCATTCTGTCTGCCTGTTCTCTCTCTCTCTCTCCCTCGAAAATAAATAAATAAAAAAATCTTAAAAAAAAAAAAATCCAAACTCTTTACCCTCCTCTTTTGACCTTACGTGAGTGAGCCACTCCTATTTCCTGATTTGGTTTTTTTACACTTTTCCTGCTTCAATTAATTTCAGCCATATTGACTGTCCTCTGGATGGGCTGTTTGTTCCTACTTTAGAGTCTTTGAGTTAGCTGTTCTATCCACCTGGATGCCTGGATTGTTCTTCCCTGGGTCTTTCCTGACTATTGCTCATAGCTCAGGTTTCAGCATAAATATCCCTGCCTTGCAGGAACTGGGATCACTCTAACTCAAGTCTCTTCACCTTCCTTGCTAGTTACTACCTTATAATACTGGTTTTTCCCCCTTCCTCTTCTTCACAACACTTATACTATCAGGGACATTTTATTTATTGTTTATCTTTTTAAAAAAATATTTATTTATTTATTTCTGCACATGCACAGAGCAAAGGAGATAGAGAGAGAGAGAGGGAGGGCATGAGCAAGGGGGCGGAGCAGAGGGAGAAGCAGACTCCCCTCTGAGCAGGGAGCCCAATGTGGGGACATGTTCCTAGGACCCTGGGATCATGACCTGAGCCAAAAGCAGATGCTTAGCCCACTGAGCCACCCAAAGGCCCTCTTTTTACTATTTGAATATCATCCCTAGAATGTAAATTCCCATAGGCAAGGCATCTTTTTTGTTTTGTATGCCATTGATTTCTGATGCTTGTATTGGTTATTGTAGGAACTAAAAAAAAAAAAAAATTAGTCAAAGGAAAGGGAGAATGAATAATTGTCCATGTATTTGAAACATTTAGAATAGTATTTTAAAATTGTGGTACTATAAAGATGTCTGTGGCTCTTTTTCCAGGCTCTGGCTTTAGCTAGTTAGGACCCAATTTCTGTAAATGTCCCAAACACATCCTGGGCCTGATCCTTGCGTAGCCACCAAATCTTTGTTTCTTCAAAGGACATTACCTCTTTTACCAGACTCATAGCAACTGTAGGGACCACAATTTCTATCTATGGAATGACTAGACTGATGTGTGTGTGTGTGTGTGTGTGTATAGGAAAGGGGAAGAAACGATGAAAGGAGCAGAAAATTAAGGGAAGAAAGAGCTGCAAGGAGAAATATTTGAAATTCAACTAGCTCTTTGGTATAGCTAGTGGTGGAATAATACTGTTTTTATCACAACTGTAGTCTGTCACCAAATGATGGTAAAAATCCCAAAGAGAGGTTGGATTTTAAAACTTGAATCTAGAATATATACATCTGTATTAATCAAGTGAACAAAAATCCAAAAACTACGTGTCCCTAGATTGACAAATTGGCATGGAACTTACTCTTAGGAAAACCGTAAAGAAAACTTTGTGCGTTCTCGATGTGTGGCATTCCTTCAGCTCACCACTGTAAACCCTACGTAGTACACAGATATTCCAACTCCAGAATGTATGCGGTTTTCTGACTATGTCATTTTCAAGAGTTAATGTAGTTTCCAAATATGCATTTAATTTATACCAGAGAGTAATTTATCCAGTGGAAAGGTTTGTCCAGCTGAAAGTGAATCTCTTGTTTTTTCATAAATATATAGAAACTATTTTTTAGTTTTCTGTGACTAGTGATTATAACATTTCTAGTCACAGAAGCTGTTAGCAATGGTTTTTATATAATGTTTACAATATCTGCAAAAGAAGCTCATTTTCAGCTGTGTATCCCTTTTAGTACCACGATCTAACCAACTGAGCTAACTGGCCAATTCACTCTATCTCCTTTAGCTCAATGCTTGCAGGAATAATAAAATATACTCTTATTTTGAAAAGGTCCTGGGCAAGCTACTTTTCTAAATAGCATGACCATGGATATGCAGTTTTTAGGGAGACTAGAAATGTGCTGAAGGTTGAGGGCATCTCTGATGCCTGATCAGTAATGTGCCCTAAACTTTCAGCACCATTTCACCCCATTCTTACTGTGACCTTCATCAAGGAAACTCTAAGAAATAAAATAATGAATTGTACCTTTGTGCTTCAAACTTATCATGTGTAGTATTACTCATTAAAACACAAATATATTAAAACAAAGAATAAAATTATATCTTACAGATATGCCTTGGCCCTATGAATGTTATTTTACATTATTTAAATAGATTCTGTTTTCCCACTACTGTGTATTGTGAGTTCTGAGTAAAATCCCTTAAGTTTGTTTACTGACACTTTCTTAGTAACAGCTTTGTGTGGCAAAGTTACTTATTCATTAAGGAGTAGAGATTGTACTTCTAGATAGTACCTTCCATTGGATTCAAATAAACACATTGTCCATTATTGCATGTACGTTTCTTACAATGTTTCTATTGTGTTTTGTCTTTTGCCTTATTTTTAATTTGGATCCAAAAGCTTTATGCTATTAAAGAAAACAGTGAGAAAATAACACAAGAAAAATAGGAAACATGTAAATACAGGCACAGAGTGGATCAAAAGACTTTTTTGGGAGCTAGAAGTAGGGATAATTATTGGATATTTGTGGAGTACAATGTCAAAAAAGCCAGTCATATCATAATCAGGGTAGTAGACAAAAACTTTATCTTGTATTCCACACATATTTTGTGTATTTTATAGGTACAAGTCAGGGAGAAAATATATTAAAAGTATATTAAGGTTCTATGAAAACAATGTAAACAGCAGCAGCAGACTTCACTTGGTCATAGCCTCTGCCTCTCTAGTGACTTGAGTGCAGTGGACACTTCTTTTAGGGATTGTTTTCAGTGTTTCACATTCTAGATCATTTTTGGTAAGTTGCCAGAGTAACTTCCAAAACAATCCATCTCATTATAGCATTCTGTGCATAACTTCTGCTACAATCTCTTATGTACTATAGTCCAGAGTCCATTCTTGAGAGCGGCTTACAAAGACTTTATAATCTGGTTCTAATGATCGTCTGTAACTTTATCTGCAAGCGTTTGCTTCTGCACTATTCTTAAACCATCCCAACTTCTCATCATTTCCTGCACATACCATACCCTTTCCTGCCTCTGTGGCCTTGCCCACACTCTATCTGTGCCTGCCAGTGACTTCTCCTTTTCCCCAGGAGACAGTCAGTGGTGGATCTGAACTGAGTTCAACTTGCTTGATCAGTTTGCTCATCTATAATTGGGAATAAAAATGTTTGTTTTATAAAATGAGAGACAATATGCAATAATTATGTCTTATGATTTGGGTGTTTATATGAGGGGTGGAAAGAACTCAAACTTGGGTGTCAGATATACCTGAGTTCAAATTCTAAATTAAGTACTTAGGAGCCAGTGATCTTAGCAAATTCTTCAATCTGCGTCAGTCCCACATGTGGACACACATGTCCCTCATGTGGGGAGATGAGCACATATTTACCCTCCAGGATTCATGTGAGGATTTAATTAGACAATACCTTCAAGTGTTTATCTTCAACCAGAACTTCAATAATGTAACTGATTCTAGTTACAACTTCAGTAATATAAATACTTCATGTTAATAATCAGAAGATGGTAACTTTGGTCTGGCACATTTTATGTATCTAAGTACATAGAATATGGCACATTATAATATATATTAAACGTTTGCAGCAACTTCCCCAGAATAAGTTTAAAAGTAGTGTAGGTTCCTGGGGACCGACAGGAGAAGAGCGTTTGTGATAGTGTAGCTTCTGGTGTTGAGAGAACCATGCAAACTCCTCTTGGTTCCTTCCTAGTGTTGAGCACAAACTCTATTGTTCCACACACTCTATTAGAAGAAAGTTAATAGGTAAACACAATGATTTGGGATTTTTCACAATTCAAATAATACTTTTATATTTTGGCGTTTTCATCGATAATATTATGATCAGTGTTGGTTAGAAAAACAGGAAAGGAAAACATATAGTAAAATGTAGGGCAAAGAGATTAAAAATAAAAATTATGCAAAAGATAGGTCTAAGTATAATAAGAGGAACTGGCTTGGACAACAGAATGAAAAGGTGGGAAGAAATGGTACCAGCAAGAATATAGGATGTAGTCATAATATTTGGGTTAGAATCCAGGTAGAATAGGTACATTTTCATGTGACTTAAAAAAAAAAAAAAACAAACACCAAGTGAAGATATTCCTTTGATAAAGTGAATAACACTATTTGCCATTATTTAAATTGTGAATAATCTGATTTTCCTTTAGAATTTGCTCAAAAGTGAGAATAAACATGTATATTCACTTTATCCACTTACCACTATTGGGAAATCTAGGTAAATATTTGACATTAAATATTTTGCAAATTCTCAAAGATTTCCTATTTTACTAAAATATGGCATTGTAATTAGTTTTTCAAATTACTATGGTTTTGTGTATATAATTCCTGCTTATCAAATGCTGCATGCTTTTATCACATATCCAAATATTCTTCTTTCTTAGTTATTCATTTTTTACCTTCTGCCACTAATACAAGGCAATTGGACTGTCCTTTATTGCTCAAAGAAGGTAGAGCCCAGAAGGGCCTTTCTGGAATAGTCAAGTTCTTGCCTAAATTCCAAAACTTAAAAGTCATGTCTTTGAACTGCAAAAGCCAGATACTTGAGAGAGCATATTTTTCCTTTTTATTCATTTCTTTGAATGCTACCATCTTGGTTTTGACAGTCAAGACCAAATACTGAAGGACTCAGAGAACTGAATGTTTCCCCAACCTATAGAGATGGGTAAGCATGTGTGATACTCTCAAAGCTGTTTTCTTGAACTTGGTGGGAACAAGATGTGAGCATGAAACACCTTGTCAGTGTGGAATCTAAAATTCCTTTGGGGAAGAGGGGAGGTAGAAATCACCGAGAGAGTTTGGGGGTTGCCCAAACAGAGGTGATTCTTGTCCCAAATCCTAATTTGCAGCACAAGGAAAGGGCTCGTCTCTAGCAGAAGCCATGGGTCCTATGTGATGCTAGGGGGGTGGGGAGCTGTGGTGGCGAGGTAAGCTAAAACAGGGGCTGACTCAGCCCCGAATCTCTCTGGGCTTCTGACAGGTGAAGGCCATTTGAGGGTTTCCTATGCTCTCCGGAGAAGGTTGGTTATGAGCAGACAGTCAATGGAGAGAGGCGTTATTGCCGGGAGAGAAGCATGTGGATTATCCGGCCCTGCCAGCTGGAGAATAAGGAAGTGTTTGAACGTTTTGGTGAGTGCTGGTGCCAACACCCGACAGAGGAGCCAAACCTCACATGGAGCTGGCAAAGTTGCTGCAGATGTTCATCCTTCCACCTGCCCTCCACTTCCATGTTTCAGAAGCTTCCTCTGAACCCACCTGCTACTGGGCAGAGGGGGAAATTTGTGGGTGGACTGGGTAACAATTCTTAAGGGATTAAGATTGTACTTAAAAGATAAAGTTGCCAATTCTTAAACGAAGCTGCTTTGAATTAGCAAATTTAAATGTCTATCTTTTTTTTTTTTTTTTTTTTTGGTGAGAGTCATGAGCTCTGAGTTTCGTCACGGACACAAAATTTCAACTTTGCACATCTGAGATTTGTGCCTTAAAAATGAAAGTTTGTATATTATACCCCCATCTGGTTTTGATATACTTAATATTAATGGCGGGGCAAAGCTATTACTCTGTGTGTTTGTGTGTGTGTCTATATGTGTGTAATAGTTTACACCTTCTCCTGAATCCTTAAATTTCATGACCAATAATGTTGGCGTTGCCTTTTAACCTTCTTCTCTGAACTCTTCCCCTACCCTCTACTTCCTGAGGGCGAAAAAAAGCCCCCAATACTAAGAGATGAATTTTCCTGAAAAAAGTGGTCAGAATCGAAAATGGATTTTGTGTGCAAAGAGACCGTGTGGCAGAGGAGCGTGTTGTATCAGGAGTGAGGGCTGAGTGATGGGGGAAAGGAGGCAGGAGGGGTCTACATGGTCTTGCATCAAAGAGAGAAATCTGGAGGAAGAGAAATCTAGAGAAGAGATTACATTCTACTTCAATAAGACTTGTGTAGACCATATACAGTGGATGATTCTTTAAATCTTTTCAGAGGCATGAGTAAAAGTGAATGCCCTTGTTCTATATGAGCATCATTAAATGTGAACCCATTCCGAGACTGGATCACATATAACAGCTTTATAAAGGTTACACTAAAACCATCACCAACACATCCTGCCTCAGCTTGTTCCTTCTGCTGCCTCTCCTTCATGGACTGCTGGGAGTTTCACTGAATTCTCTTCTCTCTCAACACTTATTCTCGGTCTGCACACACCCCTTATTTTTATTCCATGCGACGTAGCATCATTCTTCCTTGGACTCCTTCATGACACACTGCTTTGTTAAGTTCCATTTTTCTTGGTCAGTACCACATTCATTCCTTAGTTATCTATTCAGGTATTCATTAGAGCTGTACCAAAGGCAAAATGTCAAGGGAATTTAATCATGACAAAATGTTTGGTCTTGATCTATCTCTTCACATCTTTAAGTTAATAATTCTAGCCTGTGCCTATTCGGATCTATCTTATAAGACAGACATTAAAGTTGTCATAGATTGTGAACTCCTAGAAGAAAGGGAATAAGTCTATTTAATTTCTTTGTGCCGCTCCTCCCAGGTAATGACTATAATGGACCATGAGAATAATATTGAACCCGCTATATATTACCAACATAGAAACTTTGAAAGAGATGCCAAGAGCCAGCAGCACTACAAAAAGATTTGTATAGATTTTTTTTCCATTAAAATGGATTTGATGGACAAATGATTTGCTATATTCTTTCAGGTCAACTCTGGGGATGAATGCTCCGTTGCTGAGAAAAGTTATTGAATTTCAACAAACAAAAACAATCCTTCTTTCCAGGGAGCTTTCAAGATCAAGGGCGAGGGTTACAGGCGGAAGGGGAGAAATAAAAATCTAAATTTAACTTAGCTAAACTAGTCACCTCTCTTGATTTTAACACAAAGAGGGAGGTTAAGTGGAGGTTAAGAGAATCTAACAGAAAGCATGAATGATGATGTCTTCTTCTTTTTTTTTTTTTTTAAGATTTTTATTTATTTATTTGACAGAGAGAAATCACAAGTAGGCAGAGAGGCAGGCAGAGAGAGAGGAGGAAGCAGGCTCCCTGCTGAGCAGAAAGCCTGATGTGGGGCTTGAACCCAGGACCTGGGATCATGACCTGAGCTGAAGGCAGCGGCTTAACCCACTGAGCCACCCAGGCGCCCCATGATGATGTCTTCTTGTCTAAGCTGGAAATGGGTGAGAAAGGAGAAACATTTATAAACCATGAAGCAGTTTTGCAGTTTCCAACAAATCAGCCACAACTAGGAAAGTAAAAATGGCATATCTTGAAAGATATTTCTAGCCTGCTCTGGGAAAAGCCTATTAAAATATCAGAAGGCCGAGGGTGAGTTGGAGGAGAGAAGAGGCTGAAAAGGAAAGACAAGGACCAGAGGTTCTCTGGGTGTACGTCATGGCAGCACCAATTGTGCTCTCAGAAGCTGGTGCCTGATGCACCTGAGAATGTAATCAGTTATTTTCATTAATTTATACCTGCGTCATGAAACCTGGATACAAGCTTTCAAAACAGCTTTGTGCGGTAGCTTATGGGATGTCTCTCAGGAGATCCAGGCATGTACATTTATAAATTTTGTTCAAAATGTGTCACTTTGTGTCCAACAGCACGTTTTGCTAACATTTCATTTCAAATCTATAAAGTAAGATTTATTTGCTTGAATGGCAACACCTAAAGGAACCCGCAGGGTGATAGCTCCCTTACGCTGTGATGATTAGATGTTGGAACCGCCTTACTGAATGCGGCAAATATTAGCCATAAAGTCCCTGAGAGCAGGTAACTGCAAAATGGGGGCATATGTTACCCGCAGAAAGTGTGTTTAATAGGAAACTATCCTCTATGAACTTCCTAACTCATGAGGAAAGGATCTCAAGGATTAGAGGTAAGCAGAAATAAGAATTCTGGTTGTAAGATTGGGGACCGAGAGGCTGGAGTTTCTCTTCGTGTGTGTTACGTCAAGAGGTGTGGTGCGGCTGAGGAATAGAGACGAAAAAGGAGAAATCAGGTGGTGGTGAGGGGGGAAAAGGAAGTGGTAGATTAGAATAGGAAAGCAATATCTGGGCATCTTGGAGGCCAGGCAAGGAAATGCCGCTGATTCCAGTTGGCACTAAGCAGACTGTAGGTGAAAGAGATGAAAAGGAGGAGAAAGTGAACACACGGCAGGATCGAAGCCTGAGGGAGGCAGCCTATTAAATGGTCAGGGAGACGCATTCAATTTTCACACACCCACTTCATCTCAATGCAAAGACCATCTCACCCCACCCATAAAGAGGAAATCAGACTGGCATGGTAGCAGGTAGCTTACTACCAGTGTGAGACTTATTTGCTACCAAATCATAAATTGCTAATGCCTTTGGGTAGCTTCGCACAACAGCGAAGATGCCTCACATTGCTTCTCTAAGTGTCCTTTCAATCTCTGTGAAGTCGGAAAACATGTTATTCCATCTCAGGAAATTGTGTGTGCTGAGGTGGGGTGAGCGATGAAAAAAGCAATTCAGGGGACTCTATTCAACATGAACACTGTCTCGACTGTATCTGCCCTCTCTGGCACCTCAGCACAGACAGAAAGATAGAAGTCAGAAGTCACAGTATTCTTTTTTGTGGGGGGAGAGGGGATGGAAGAGGTTAAGTTTATAGGTATTATAGGTATTTGATGTCCAAGTTATTTGGGTGTACCTAGAGAAAAGAAAGCATCTTTCTGGAAACTAGAAATGTCTGGAAGATTCTAATAGTTTATAAATTACTCCTGAGGAGTTGACAAAGTTTCTCCCACCACAGCTTCAGTGGACACCTGCATAGCAATCCTCTGATTACCGCATCTTAGAGGGACGGCTCCAAGGGTCAGATTCAGTATCTACAGGGCATACAATGGAAAGGGTTATATCTTTTTTCTTTTTTCTTAAGATTTTATTTATTTATTTGACAGATAGAGATCACAAGTAGGCAGAGAGGCAGGCAGAGAGAGGGTGAAGCAGGCTTCCTGCTGAGCAGAGAGTCTGATGCGGGACTCGATCCCAGGACCCGGAGACCATGACCTGAGCTGAAGGCAGAGGCTTAATCCACTGAGCCACCCAGGTGCCCTGGGCTGTATCTTTGAAGACAATTTAGTTGTGGGGTGCTAGGTGACTCAGTCGGTTAAACGTCTGACTCATGGTTTCAGGTCATGATCTCAGGTTGGAGATTAAACCCTGAGTTGGGATCCACTCTCAGTGGGGAGTCTGCTTCTCTTCTTCTCCCTCTGCCCTTCCCCATGCTTCTGCTTTCTCGCTCTCTCCAAAATAAGTAAATAAATCTTTAAAAACAATTTAGTTGTCTGAGGAAGAACATGGGAGCATGGACTGGAGAGGGAATACAGATAATGAAAGTGTCCGCTGGATCTTAATCTACTCCGAGATTGATAAAAGCCACTGTCATTGAAGTTCCTTAGGGTCTGACTGCAGGCATGGACTTGGAGAGATGTGATCAGACCCTTCTCTCTCTGTCCATTCTCTACCTGGCTGTGAGAATGAATTAAGAGGTTTATCTCTAGGCAGGTAAGTGAATAATGATTATACTAAGCTCAGTGTATTGGCAAAGTCTTAATCTTGGAGGCCAGGATTTTGGTGGATAAGTAATTTATTTTAATAACCTCAGCGTAGTTTCTCTCTACTTTAAGGTGATGTTCTATGCCTCTCATATTTCCTGCACTTCTTGTCCTACATATGAAATTTGGAGGCCCATTTTTAAAAAATATACTTTTTATTTTTAAATTTGTTTTTTATTTCATTTCTTTTCATGCTTATGAAATTCATTGTTTATGCACCACATCCAGTGCTCCATGCAATATATGCCCTCCTTAATACCCACCACCAGGTTCACCCAACCCCCCACCCCCCTCACCTCCAAAACCCTCAGTTTATTTCTCAGAGTCCACAGTCTCTCATGGTTTGTCTCCCCCTCTGATTTCCCCCATCTCACTTTAACTCTCCATCTCCCCATGTCCTTCATGTTATTCCTTATGCTCCACAAGTAAGTGAAACCATATGGTAAGAGTGAGTAAAGAATAATACACCGGGCAACAAAAGGGAACACAGCTATATGACCTCAGTGTCTTTTTATGTAAAGAATGAGTACTTGCGGGGGAACCTGGGTGGCTCAGTGGGTTAAGCCTCTGCCTTCCGCTCAGGTTATGATCTCAGGGTCCTGGGATCGAGCCCTGCATCAGGCTCTCTGCTTAGCGGGGAGCCTGCTTCCCTCCCTCTCTCTGCCTGCCTCTCTGCCTACTTATGATCTCCGTGTGTCAGATAAATAAATAAAGTCTTTAAAAAAAAAAAGAATGAGAACTTGCTACTCTAGAAACTTTGACTTTCTATTGAACTCGAAAGCCTAATTTTATGAAACGTCAATTAAAAAAGTATTTGAGAGACATAAGATGAAACTAACTAGATAGCGATTCACTGGAGACTCAGATGCTGGAAACAGAAAAGAGTATTTTTCTCTAAGTATATTAATTAGGAGAAATGATGGTTAAGGGACAGCAACATAATTAGATGTTTTAATGAATTAGCTCATGCAATTGTACAACCTCTCAGTTCAAATGCATATTCAGTTCTCCAATAAAAACAAAATAAATATTTTAACTCTTAGCTGCCTTTTAAAAAGGGTGAATCTTACCGCTAAAGAACTTTTAAGATTATCTGCTGTCCTTTTTTGTAGCTGATAATATGGGTGGCGTTTGGTTCAACTGAGTGCCTTGACTAGAGATGGACCTGGAGTTCAGTTTGGAGACAGGAGCTGAGGCCAGAGAACTGTGTTGTTCTCCACTACGGAAGGAGAACTTGAGTTCCAGGGACAATATTGAGGGGAAATTGAGGAGGAATGATGGAGACAGAGAGTGGAGAGAGGAGCCGGGACAATTGCCAGAAGCAAGGACTCCACATGTTGTACAGCAGCAGGTGCAAAATCCCCAAGAGTCCTCACAAAGACTAATTCTCAGAGGGGTTTTTTTTTTTTTTTTTGAGAGTACTGATTACTTAAAAAAAGATATATTTATTATTATAGAAGATTTAAGAAATAAGGTGACTCTAGTTAATTTAGGTAATACTGAAATAATTATAAAATGAATCAACTTAGCAAAAAAAAATCAAACAGCCAAATTATTATAAAATACAACTGTTTCTTTCTTCTTTTGAGAGAATGTGTGCATCGGGGAGGGGAGTCTTGGGGAGGTGGAAAAAAGAGCAGGAGAGAGAATCTTAAATAAGCAGGCTGAACGACCAGCATGGAGCCCCACATGAGGCTTGATCTCACAACCCTGAGATCATGACCTGAGCTGAAATCAAGAGTCAGATGCTTAACTCAATGAGCCAGCCAGGTGCCCCCTGGAAAATACCAATTTCTAACACGAGTAACAGGAGATCTCACTTGATACTATTTTTTTTTTTTCTTCTTAGCTTGGCTTTTGGCATTACTGTGATAGACAATAAAAGCCAAATTTAAAATATCAATGACTTGTTGATTCCTGTTTATCTCCAAAGAAGGAAAAAGCTTTTGGTTGTTCTGATCAGAGTAATGGGTGAAAATATAAAATTGAAGAGAATAAGAAAGTACCTGATCCCCTACATGCAGGACAAGAAATAGAGTTGCTGGAGTTGTGGGGATAAGGAGGGGAGAATATATCCAGGAGGACGGAGAGGTAGGCTAACTTAGGAATTGAGTAAATATTTATTGGTACTTTTTTTTTTTTTAAGATTTTATTTATCTATTTGACAGACAGAGATCACAAGTAGGCAGAGAGTCAGGCAGAGAGAGAGGAGGAAGCAGGCTTCCTGCTGAGCAGAGAGCCCCATGCGGGGCTCCATCCCGGGGCTCGATCCCAGGACCCTGAGATCATGACCTGAGCCGAAGGCAGAGTATTTAACCCACTGAGTCACCCAGGCGCCCCTTTATTGGTACTTTTATGTGTATAGTTCTGTGTCAAGTTCTGAAAATAAAAGTGCATTCTAAGCAAAATCCTGGGGTCAATACAGGTTGAATTTAATTTTCTATACATTCAAATTACTTACATATGTATCCTAGTTCTTCTGTTGGTGTACGCTGGCAGATAATCTGTAGAGCAGATGGAACCAGCTCATAGAAGGAGACCCATATATACCAGGCATGGGTTTCTTGAGCTTCCCTGGGATGGGGAGGACCTTACCCCAGGTTGTGCAAACTTTGTGTTTTTTTCTTTTTTGAAAAATTTTTAATTAAAAAAAATATTTTATTTATTTATTTGACAGAGAGAGAGAGAGAGATCACAAGTAGGCAGAGAGGCAGGCGGGGGTGGGGGAAAGCAGGCTCCCTGCCGATTCCAGGACCCTGAGATCATGACCCGAGCCGAAGGCAGAGGCTTAACCCATTGAGCCACCCAGGCACCCCAAAAAATTTTTAATTTTTTATTAACATATAATGTATTATTAGCCCCAGAGATACAGGTCTGTGAATCGCCAGGTTAACACACTTCCCAGCACTCACCATAGCACATACCCTCCCCAATAGATCAATCTTTTAAGGACTATTTTAATTCTAAGATATCATAGTATTAGAAAATATTAGAACAAAAATCATGTTTTACTAACACAGGCTTTTCAAGGAGATAGGCTTGGAATGAAATCTCTTTTGCAACAATTACTAGGAAATGATCCCAGACGTGCTACTCAGTATTTCTCATTTTCTGTTTCCTCTTTTGCAAAATGAGAATATCTCTTTGGGCTTTTATGGGCATAAAATCAGATAGTGTTTATAAAGCACTTAGTACATAGTTCATGGTCCATGGAAAGCTCTCATTAAATGGTAAATATAACAACTACAATTATAACCACAATCATAGTGCTTGAAATCAAAATGGTATATTTTGTTTATAATTTTTCAGACAAAACAAAAAATTTAAAAAAGGCAACCTAAGTAGATCACCCAATTCCAAGTACATTTCAGTTTAATAAGTTTGTCCTAAAGTGTGAAATTATGTTCGGAAAACTATTTGTTCACAAATGCAGTACTTTGTTTCCCTTTATGCAGATAATGATGATGTATTTGCACAGACTTATTAATTTTCTATTTAAAATTTAAAAATATGATTCCAAACTCAAAGAAAGAACAATACAAAAGTATTAGTAACCTTCAAAAATATTGAGTGGAATAATAGATAATTCTGTAATCTGCATATTGGAGAGTTTATTCTCTCATCTTTTGGAGGTGGGTAAATAGGTCAGTATTCTCTTTTTTTCATATCCTGATGGTCTGTTCTGGGGAAACCTCTTCCTTTCTCCTTCTTAATGGTTAGAGAAAAATTGCTAGAAGATATACCTGTTGTAAGACCTAAGAAGAAGCCCAGATGGTCTTGTGAATATCCATTTGGAATCTAAAAGTGAGGACTTTCCCAGCTGGATCAGTTCTTGGCAAACACTGCAGTGGATCAAGTTTATGTTTGGGCTTCTTCTGTTTCCTATTTCCTCACTGGTTCCCTGTCTCTCTGAAGTATTAAGTAAAATGATTGTTTTTGTTTAATGATACTATTTAGGTAATAAGTAAAGCATTTGCTGATAAGGATTTCAGATACAATTCTTCTTGGGGATTGTTTTTTAACTCTTAATTTTGAAATATTATAGACTCCCAAGAAGTTGCAAAAATAGCACAGAGAGGTCCTATGTACTCTTTACCCAACTTCCCCTAATGGTAAAATATTACATAACCACAGTACATTATCAAAACTAATAAATCAACACTGGCACAATATAGCTAACTAGACTACAGACAGAGGAATTTTTGGAGAATTAGAAAGTCTCAAGGGTGAAAGAAAACCTTTTCTAAATCTTAATGTTGCCCCAACCTGTGTACACTTAGGTTTTTGCCCTTGTCTCACTGGTAATCCTAGATTAACTTTCTGTCTTCTCCATTCTCCCTTTCAGAGCACGGATCATGCTGTAGTCACCCTTAAGTCTCATGCTTATTAAGGTAACTGGCATTCAATAAGTACTTTTGGTTGAAAAGATAACTAATAATTGCTATTGTCTTTACACACACGATCTCTCAGAGTGTTCATGGTCTAGTGGAAAGAGTATAGGCTTTAAAAGCATTCAAATCTCAAGTCTTGTTATTTAAGAGCCTGAATCTTGTGACAAGGTACTGAATGTCCTTGGGTCTTGCCTTCGTTGTGTGTTTCATTCTACATAATAGAGTTGTTCTAAGGATTCAAGGAGGTAATTTATGTATTAAAAAAGCAAACATAAGGGCTCTGGGGTGTAGGTAGGGTGAAAAATTTTATTGCAATTTTACAAACTAAGGCTCGCGAAGGTAAGTCATTGCTGCAAATCTTAGGACCAATACGTGGGGGTGCTCCAAAGCACCCTGAGCAAGCAGTCTTCTAGGAGATCCCATAGCCTTTCTCAGGCAGTAGGAGAGTGGATTAAAAAACAAACAAACAAACAAACACAAACAAACAATAACCAACATACGGTAGTTACAGAGATTTAAGATTTGTCCCTACATAGTTGTTGACTTCTTTTGCTTTGGGCATAGAAAATCCTCTTGGTGGAGCTGAATGGTGAGATAAAGTAGGAAGTGAATTATGGG
Source organism: Enhydra lutris kenyoni (assembly GCF_002288905.1). Lineage (NCBI taxonomy): Eukaryota > Metazoa > Chordata > Mammalia > Carnivora > Mustelidae > Enhydra > Enhydra lutris. The sequence continues at coordinate 50,100,297 of NW_019154087.1, read as the reverse complement.
TGTTGGTTGTTAATTGGAGGTTCCTGCCAAATGCCCTTCTACCCTCCCCACTCCTTTGACACCCTATAGCCAGGAATCCTGCTTGCCAAACTCTGCATCAGATGTTTGTACCTTTATCTTTTGCAGATGGTGTGGAAGGATGAGAAATTGGACTCTTTAAGTACTTACTCACACTACAATGTCAAAAAAAAATTTTTTTAAATCACAAGATAACTTAAATTTTAAAAAGTTGGAAGGTTTTGACATCATCATCATTATCATTTACTTTTTATTTTCTATTCATGAAAGTAATTTTTTTTAACAAAAGAGAATATGTAAACAGGGAACTTTCTTTTACTCAGCTGAATTGGCTAGTAACACATTAGCTAAAGTTGCTTTTCAACCTGCTATGAGCACTTTTTACATATCCTTGAATTCCTCATATTAGAATTCCATTTTCCATATTAGAATGCTTAACTTGGAAGTATTCCTTTAGTTTATTTAACCTATTCATTTCACTGAAATGGAATAGGAAACAGTAAAATGTTATTGATTTACGAGTGTTTTGGCTACAAATATTAAAAACTCTGGTAGCTTAAATGCTTGGATTGTAATGAGAAACATTCAATTTTTAGTGATGGTTTGCAATTTGGATTTTGATCCTCTACTTAAGAAAATGGGTAATGGGTCTTAAATGTAGGACTGAAACCATGAAACTTCTAGGAAAAAACATAGAAACAAAGCTCTTGGGTATGGATTTTGGTAATGATTTTTTGGGTATGGCACCTGAAGCACAAACAAGACAATAAAAGAGAAACAAGTGGAACTACACCAAACTAACAAGCTTCTGCACAGCAAAGAGAACCATCAACAAAATGAGAAGAAAACATTCAGAATGGGAAAAAGATTTGCAAATTGTATATCTGACCTGGGCTTAATATCCAAAACATAACAAGAACTCACATAGCTCAATAGCAAAAAGCCAAATAACCCAATTAAAAAATGGGCAAAGGACCTGAATAGATATTTCTCCAAAGAAGACATACGTAGGGCCAATAGGTACATGAAAAGATGCTCAACATCACTAGTCCTATGCCAGGAAAATGTGAATCAAAACAACAATGAGATACCACCTCATACCTTTTGGAATGGCTGTCATTAAAAGGACAAGAGATAAGAAAGCCTGCATGGATGTGGAGAAAAGAGAATCCCTGAACGCTGTTGGTGGAATTGCAAACTGGCATAGCCACTATGGAAGTATCCTCAAAAAATTAAGAATAGAACTATTACATGATCCAGCAACTGCGCTTCTGGAAATATATCTAAAGGTAATGAAAACCCTAACTCGTTAATATGATGCACTTGTTAATATGCACCCTGGTATTCATAGCAGCATTATTTACAATAGCCAAGACATGGAAACAACCTACATGTCCATCCATGGTTGAGGGAATAAAGAAGTGGTGGCATATATATAAGCATATATACATATACATATGTGTGTGTATATACACAAACACTATGGGATATTATTCAGTGATAAAAACGAGAAAATTCTAGTATTTATGACACATGGAGGGACCTTGAAGGCATTATGCTTAGTGAAATAAGGCAGACAGTGAAAGACAAATACTGTATGATCTCACTTATATGTGGAACCTTAAAAAAAAAAAAGGAAAGTCTCAAAATAAATTCATGGAAAAAAAAGATAACACTTGTGGTTACCAGAAATAATGGGGGAGGGGTGGAGGCTGGCAGAAGTGAAGGAAGGTGGTCAAAAGATATAAGCTTCCAGCTACAAGAGAAGTAAGTGCTAAGGACGTCATGTCCAACAAGATGATGACAGCCACCACTTCAGTGTGATTGATGTACAGGACAGGTCTCAAGAGAGTAAATCCTGAGTTCTGATCACAAGGAAACAATTTGTTCCCCTTTATTCTTTTCTCTTTTCCTTTATATTGTATCTATATAAGAAGACAGATGTTAGCTGAGCCTGTTGTATAATCATTTCACGATATATATAAATCAAACCATCATTCTTTTTGACTTAAACTTCTCCAATGATGTATGTCAATTATTTCTAAATAAAACTGGAATGAAAAATGAAATCATAGTTACCAAGATTAGAGGCAGAGAAAGCTAGGAGCTAGAATGTTTCTTCAGGATTCTGAATTGTTGCCTTGGTTTTGAAGCTGTCTCTCCCATATGACCATTAAAGTAAAGCATACTGGAGGTCAAGGGAGGAGAGGAAAAAAGAAAAATCACTTTGATGCAGGACATGGCATCAGAACTGGGAGAGTTCAGAGGGAAATTTACTTGGAGGCATTGTCAATAGACTATCTTAGTAAAAACCGACTTCTGCAAACTTTTAAGAGATCAAGGGATGTAAATATGCATGTGAATTCTAAATTTGTTAAAGCTTAATCCCTCCCAGCATCAGAAGGTATTACAGATCCACAGAAAGTTTTCCTTCTTAATATGTTTTGGCTTTCTCATCAGTTATTATCTAGGAAATATAAACATTTTATTTCTACTTACATAATACCATTTAAGTAAGGTTGAATGCAAAATGACTCTCTTGATTTACATTTTTTTTTTCCTGAAAAGTAAACTATAGCACACAAAGAGAGAGCAAGAATCGTCATTATAACAAAAAATGCCCATTTGGGCTCCTGGTCTGTGCTTTTCATTGCTTTGTGCTTTTCTCTGCTCTTCTTTCAAGGAAAAGTGAGAGATCTTTTTTAAATAAAAAAGGAGTTTTATGAATGCATTTCTCAGTGAGAAGGCACACCTATGATATCAAATCACAAAGACTGGGGCCACGAAGCATTAAAACTACACATAAACCAGAATAAATGTAGACTTTACCAGATATTTCACATGGGGATCTTACTTGAACACAATCTCTTTAAAGACTACTTCTCTTGAAATAGTATCAAATTATTTATAAAATAATTGTTGCTTAAACAAATTGGTTGTTAGGAAGCATAGGTTTGTATGTCATGTTAATCTTGCTTAATTACTGCCTCTGCCAATATATTCCAGTTTCCAATATAAATACCAGAAATGACTTAAGAATAATTCTGAAGTAAGATTACAATTTTATCAGAAAAAAACAGTTTATATTAAAAGCATAAATGTAAGTAATAAACATTTGTAATTGTGATTAATTCATACAATATTATTAAGGTATATAAAATTAAGTAGTGAGCATACTTACAGTATTTACCCAAAATTAAGATGTAGAAGAAGACAGGACCAGATGTCATTTCCTTCTTTGTGAGCAACTGATTAATAAAAGTGAGTACAATTTGGTCTTGGTTTCTGAGTTGCACACAGCTCACGGTGGTTGTGTGCTATTTCTGTCTGCAATCTTAGCAGCTACAAAGCAGTCCTCCCTCCTTCCTCTCTCATTTCCTCTCCCTCTCTTTCCATTCCCTTTTCTTTTCTTTCTTCCTTTCTGTTTCTCAGAATCTCTCCTCCCACCCTCCTCCTCTAAAAGTCTTAGTATCCTTCTTTACACCCCCCCCACTACCCCGCTCTGCCCTGCCACAGCAGACACACACACCCCAGCGTGAACACAGACAAAGCTGAGCAGTGAGCAAAAGTTTCAGACAGAGAACATACAAGCTCTTCTTGTTGACTCTAAACATCTTTTTTTCTATGTCCGGCAACAGTCTACAAATGACGGTGTGTGTGAACTGACAAATGTCTGAGCTGATCAAAGTCACACTACTAGAAAGAAACCAGGAGATATATTACAAACGAAAAAAATTTTTTTTCCCTCAGTGACTTGGGACTGAGAAAAGAACAGAAGTACAAGGGGCAAAATGCCATTGTGTAATTAACTATAAGGCAAGAATTAAAAAAATGTAGCTATAGCAATCTTTTGTGATCTGAGTTTAGGCACTGGAATGATAGGATATTGTGCAAAGAATAAATACAAAGGAATAAAAAACAAATCTTAAATTTTCTTGAGCTTGTGAGTTTTACTACAAGTGGAGACCACAATAGGTCATTGGTTGTGGAGTAAAGCCTTCCTGGGTTTGAATCATAGTCTGATTCAAATTGTTAGTTGTGTAGGTGCCTGCTCTTGGCTGAGCTTTGGTTTTCTGGGGGAAAATATCTATTCAGCAAGGTAGCAGTGATGTCCAGCCCTGAGCAATCTGAATGTCTGGTTCTAGTACATAATAGGTGATTACTGAATGGCTGCCATTCATATGATGATGACTTTAATCAGCAGAGAAAAAAAAGCTTGCAAATGTAAAGAACATTTCCATGCAATGCTTTCTCTTTTAACCAGGCTATGTCATTCTTATTTTGTAGTGTGTAATAATTTATTTTTAAAACAACTGTACAGCACGTTCCCGGGAGAAATTGTCTTGTGAGGTTAATGCCTCCTAATCACTCTACATGTAGAATCTATTTAAATTACATATCTCTATATCATTGACTTCAACATAAGAAGCCTATTTCTACGGGCACCTGGGTGGCTCAGTGGGTTAAAGCCTCTGCTTTCAGCTCAGGTCATGATCTCAGGGTCCTGGGGTTGAGTTCCACGAGCCCCACATCGGGCTCTCTGCTCAGCAGGGAGCCTGCTTCCCCCCCTCTCTGCCTGCTTCTCTGCCTACTTGTGATCTCTGTCTGCCAAATAAATAAATAAAAAAATCTTAAAAAAAAAGAAAAAAAAGCCAATTTCTAAATCGTGGCTCAAGGTTTATATTAACACTACTTTTCTTTTTTCCTGTAGAGGTAATTAATACCACGAAAGGAAAAAAAAAGGTATTGGACTTTACAAGTCCTTTGTATGTCAGTAGATTTATTTAATGAAGACATTGTTATTTTAGTAGAAATGTTTATGGTTAACTGAATTTGAACACTCATTTAATTCTCATTAAGTGTTTATTAAGTGCTTATTCTTTGTAATAATACTTGAAATGTTTTAAGTGGTTAATGATTATTTATTTTATTTTATTTTATTTTATTTGACATACAGAGATCATAAGTAGGCAGAGAGGCAGGCAGAGAGAGAGAGGAGGGGAAGCAGGTTCCCTGCTGAGCAGAGAGCCCATTGTGGGGTTCTATCCCAGGACCCTGGGATCATGACCGGAGCCGCTGGCAGAGGCTTTAACCCACTGAGCCACCCAGGTGCCCCTTTTATTTATTTTAGAAATAGTGTTTCCTAAAAGGATTCTGAGGGACATATCAAGAGCAATATCCGAAGGGGGAATCCATAGGCAACTTCTGAACTATAAAGCTGAGGAACTTGCTTTGAGAATTGTCCAGCATAAAGTTTAGCTCTTGACACTGAGTTTTCAAAGTTATCCTGAGGTTATTTTGTTAGCTTTGAGCATTTTGCCTGAGCTGATTATTGCAGATATATACAATCAGTAGGCCGATTGCCAGGAAGTAGTCTTCAACAAAATATACATTTGTTGTATCTTTAATCTCAAATTATCCATGTAAAACTTCAAAATAACTTCTCATTTTACTGAGACTATATTACCTTTTACTAAAATAGTTATTTTTCTGAAGGAACAATTTCAGACTTCTTCTTCTTTTTTTTTTTTTTTAAAGAATATCACTTCTTTCTTATTTTAAGCCAAGACAGTGAATCTGGAATAAGAATCTCGTATAGGTATATTGATGGAAAACCCAGGAGTGAACATAGAGTGCCTCTACCACACACTGGAGCAGGCAGTATTGGTATTTTGGGCCAGAAAATTCTTCATTGTGAGGTGCTGTCTTTTGCATTGGTAGAATACTTAGCAGCATCCCTGGCCTCTACCCACTAGATGTCAATAGCACTCCCTAGTTGGGACAATTAAAAATGTCACTAAACATAGTTAAATGTCCCCTGGGGGGCAAACTTGCTCCTGGTGGACACCAGTTGCATCGTAGCAAAAGACTTGGCCTGGACAATATTTGAGTATTGATTTTTACTAAATAATCAAAATAGAATTCTTCTCATTTAAAATTTAATGAAAATGTGTTTCCTCATTTTGTTGTTCTGCAGGTTGAGGACATACATTACAGTGTTTTAAATGCACACAGAGGGTGTATGTTTCTAGCCTTCTCTTCCTGTTTATATTGTTCAATTATAAACGTTTACTAGGGGCCTGGTAGACTCTGTGACGTCATTGCCTCTCTTTGGCTGAGTACTTCATGGTTTTCCACATTAGATTTGGTGCTGACTCAGGCAATAGTTAACACCCTTTCTTACCTTGGAATCTCTTCGAAAAATCTTACTTAGGCTCTCTGAATAATAACAAAACTTTCCATTTGAAAATTACTTCTTAGGACAACTTAATGAATCGAGCCAGACAAGCATCATCAATCTGTGTGCACTATATAGATTCAAGTTTCTAATCTGTGGTGTTTCCATTCACTGAAATACACTAGTACATTCTTCAGCATCATATTTTAAAATTAGATCATGACACTTAAGGGCTTTTTGTCTACACGTCTCAGCCTATTTGCTACCGTCATTTCCAATCCTGGAAACCGCCTTTGAATGTTTGATTTCAGACCTGGGAAAGTCTAACTGAAAGAGGTTGGTAAAATCTCAGTCAGAGACTCAGGATGTAGAGCTATTCAGGCAATAGTAAACAACTCATGAATTAAGAATAAGTACAATCCCAGGGCTAAAATGTGTACGCTCAAATTGTTCATCCTATGGATCCATTCCTAACTGACAGCTGTCAGTCAGGCAACACTCTTGAGATATTCATCATCTCTAAGTCATACCAAGACAATTTTAGCCATCTCAATTTAGCATTAATTGCACAATTCTGAAGTGAAATGACTTCTGGAGAATGATATCAAGCAAAATATGCACTGGGACAGAACCATGAATAGCTACAGGTATTTCAAAAGACATTTTATACAGAATCTAAACCATTTCACCCTAGATGGAAGTGATCAGAAGCTATTATGTCAGTTAGCAGATAATCAACCAAGTCCCATTTGGATTCATGTGTTGTCTTTGAGGGATATAATAGGTATGCAACAGACTTGAACAATCCTCTGTAAAGTTGATAATGTGAGGAAGGTGAGGACAGGGTTATCTGTATCTGTCTTTTTATCTATCTATTGATCATGATCTTATGCAGAATATCAGTTGCTGGCTTTTGTTAGGTGAAAACTACGTACAGAACCTACTACTATTAACCTTGCCTTACTTAGTTCCCCCAAACTATTGTAATCAACGACATTCAAGTTTCAGGCTCATTCTCTCTGGAATGAGCCTCTGTGGTTCAATACCAACAGTATTAAAGGGAAAACGTCGTTTGTTGATTGAGCCAGTGGATGGGATCTCAAAACTGAAGCTGTTGTTTCATTTACAACAGACTGTGGGCTCCCTGCGCCTGCGGTTTCCTGCCTTCTTCCGCACATGCGCATTGCGCTTGCTCATCTGCGATCGCCCTCAGTTGCTTTAGGATCCCAGCTTGAACATCAGCTCCTCTACTGACAGAGAAGCCTTGCCTCTAACCCTGGCTCACTCTAACCCTTGACTCCATGGGGGTCGACCTTGCAGGAGATTTAATGCTCTTAGCCCTAACTTCACAATCCCATTGTTCTCTCTTGAACACACTATCCTACCGGTCTGCCGCTGATGCCTCTACATGGCCCACCTGAGACCACCTCGTTTATGCGAGAGGCATCTCCGACATGCTGGAAGGAAAAGTAGATTAGAAAAGTAAAGGTGGCTTGTTCCAGTAGTACCAGTAGAAGATGGGCAGGCAGTTCCAGTCCCAATTTTGCCACTGATTACACATGTAACCTCTGATAAGTCACTTAAATGCCTCTGGTCCTCAGTTGTTTCACTTGTGAAATAAATAGTTGATCTTTCATTTATTTGTTTAATTTTACTTTTTTTAATTTTTAAGTAATCTCTGCACCCAAAGCGGGGCTTGAACTCACTACCCCGAGATCAAGAGTCACATGTTCTATTGACAGCCAGTCGGTTACCCCAATAGTTGATCTTTTAGATTAATTATAGCGCTGTCGTTTTATGAAACACAATACTCTGCTTCAAAAAAACTTGTAATTTAGCATGCAATGCATATATATATGATTTACCTAAAATTTAATTTTACCAAATTTCTCAGTGAATGTAAATTGGTGCCATTGACCATAAGGTAGTAAAGAAGGTATAAGAGGGCATCAAGGAAGATAGAACTAGGTGGAGTCAACTAGGGAAGCTTCTTTAGGGAAGAAAATTTGGGTAGTGAGTGTGGAAGGCAGAGAAGGTCATGGGCTGACAGAGAGTAATAGAGGCAACATTTCACTTCGAAGACAAGTGTGTGTAAACATGTGCAAATGGTGGTTCTGGATGTTTCTAGCCCAAAATATAAGAAGAAATGGTATCATAAAGTTATGGGGTAATCAGCTGCTGAGTGTCAGACATTAGGTTGACTAGGTAACTAAAAGTAGGATTAAAAGTTGATATCAACTTCGGGGCGCCGGGTGGCTCAGCGGATTAAAGCCTCTGCCTTCGGCTCGGGTCATGGTCCCAGGGTCCTGGGATTGAGCCCTGCATAGGGCTCTCTGCTCAGCGGGGAACCTGCTTCCTCCTCTATCTCTGCCTGCCTCTCTGCCTACTTGTGATCTCTGTCTGTCAAATAAATAAATAAATAAAATCTTAAAAAAAAGTTGATATCAATTTCTGAGCAATTGATAAAATCAAAAGAAGACAAATAAAGAAGACTGGTCTCATGACCACGTGATGCAGAAGATGAGAAAGGACAGACTTTAGCCAGGCAGATACAGCTGTTGTGTAACAGATGTAAGTCAGCCACTAGGGTTTGGTGTGACTGCAAAGGCTGCTAACACCAGCCACTGCCAGAAAGATAACAGTTTTAATCATGGTTGATTCTGAACAGACTTTGACTTTATATTATTTTATTTTTTTCAGACTTTGACGTGAAAACAGGAATGTCTAATAGGAGTACAAAATAAGCCATGCATGAAATTGAACATTTTCTAGTAGCCACATTAAAAGAAGTAAAAAGAAACAGGTAAAGTTAATTTTGAGAATACATTTTATTTAACTCAATATATTCTATATATTACCATTTCAACATGTGATCAGTACAAAAATTATTAATAGATATTTTGTTCCTTTGTTTTTATTGTCTTTGAAATCTGGGATATGTATCTTACACATGCAGCACATCTCAATTTGGACTAGCCACCTTTCAAGTGCTCAGTAGCCACATGTAGCCTCATGTAGCTAGTGGCTACATGTGCAGCTCTACTGGACAGTGCAGCTCTAGAAGATGGTGCAAGAGGTTTCTTTATGATTCCATCAGAAGTTCTTAGATCTGAAGGTCAAAGAAAAATGATCATTTTATAATTAAATAGAATTTTAATAACAACAAAAGGAACAACATAAGGTTACCAAACAGTTTGGTCAAGTACAAAAATGAAGAAAAACAAAAGCTTTACTTATCACTTTTTGGGCCACCATTTTATAAATGTAAGGACATTTGACTACCACAAAATTGGAGAAGATAGAATGTTCAAACATAAAACAATCTTTTAAACTAAATATATTTAGTTTCATAAAAATGATGACATTTGTCTTTGCAAATAAAAGGAAAGACTTCTCCAAGACCCTATCTGTTGACTGTAATTTAGGAACTACTGATTTGGTCTAGGCTCAGAGTCTCTCTGGCAGCTCAGGTCCTTTACAACCCTGGTGGACTGCTAGTGCCTTTGACTTTGAGGCACTCAGCTATTAATCAAAAATTAATTTAGAGTCTTGGTCAATGACTCTACACACTGCCTTTGTAAGTCTCCCTTTTAGCATGTGCTGGAGTCCCCAACTTTATTTTAAAGGCTGCTACTTTGGCTTCTCCTTCAAGGCAAGTAGAATAACTCGTGCGTTCGTGTGGCAGAGCTAATCTGCCATTAATGCCAGGATGCATTCCAGGGATTGGCTCTTGATGAAGGGGGCCATTGTTACCTCTGTAACGCAGATGTTGTCCTGTGGGGCATCTTGGAGAAAGGTTGAGAAGTCAGGGTTTCCTTATTTCTTTAGCTCTTTCTAGGTATTCTTCTTCCTAGTCAGGGCCCTAACTTTTGGTTTGGGTATGTAATTAGATTTTACAGTGCTGTGAAAAAAAAAAATCATCATATGACCTATAGAGATCTTTATAGAAAAGGTCTTTCTTAACACAGGTTTTTTTTTTTCCTTTTAGAAGTTCTCTCAGTCAATATGCACTAGATTATATACTGTGATAAAACGTAACTGCAAAAATCTCAGTTGCTCAAATCAACAGAAATTTGTTTTTCACTCTTCATGACCATCATGGGTCAGTAGGAGGCTCTAATCACTGCAGACTTTCAGGTTTCAGGCTGATGGAGGTTCCTTATTGACACATGAATCCATGATCATTAGGGTAGGAAAAAGGTAACATGGTAAATTGCACACTGGCTTTTAAAGATTCTACCTGAAAGTGATACACATCATATCTGCTCACATTCTATTGGCCTTATTTCAAAATTGGTATGGGAAGAACCATTCAACCGTGTGCCTGGAAGGAGGAGAGCAGCAATATTTTTGATGAACAGCACTGATGACAACTTCGATCTGCCTTTCCGATTACCTGTAAGTATAATGTACTAATCTTTTTTCTAAGGCAGACGTTCCAGCAGTTGAATCCAGTCACAATATCAAGCCCTCAGGTCAGAGTCTCTGAGGGATATATTGTGGGTACTTCTCACATGATGTCTAGCAGTGGCTTCTCTTGACTAAACATCCATGAACTAAAAAGACAAGCTGTATTTCCCCAATACGTGATGGTGGAATAGGGACAAGATAATTGCAATAAACATTCTTACTGGAAAGCAGAAGGTGAAGAGAAACCCTGAAGATAGTTTTGTGTAGCAATTCTGAAATCCTAGTGGGATTTCATTGGGATGGGGCTTCTTACCCTGAGGATGGGGAACGTTCCTTAATTAGGCTGAGTCTGCTCCCTGGGAGGGGCTCCCCTGTCCATTGTTCATGTGGCCTTGGTCTGCACTCTGGAGCGTCCTTCCTTTGCATTATCTGATTTTCCACATATACTGACATTGAAAAACATGCCCTTCAGTGTCTAGAGGTGGGGGCTGAGAGGAGTTCACAGCTTCCTTTTTGCATTCAGATTTTTTATTTACTTATTTTTATTTTTTTAAGCTCAGGTTGATAGTCCTTATAGCACTACATCTCTCTCAAGGACTTAGCTGTGTTATTTATTTGATACCAATCAGTTTCATGTGTTGATGGCCACCTCTATAGTTCTCTTCTCAGAAAAGTTTTGTGGACATAATTCCCTGATATATCATGTTACTTTTTTTTTGTCCCCATGCCTCTGTATCTCTCTGTATTTAATGACTTAACTGCAACTAACTTGAGTCTATTAAGTTTTGTTGGGACAGCCACTTTTCCCTGAGCCATTTGGTCCAACTGAAAGGATTTACAGAACCACAATCTTAGTTAGGTCCTTACTCTTAGAAATTTCAGTGCCTTTAGGGGCACTTGGGTGGCTTAGTCTGTTAAGCATCTGACTTCAGCTGAGGTCATGATCTTGGGGTCCTGGGATGGAGTCCCTGTGCTGAGCCCCCTGCTGAGCCCTTTCCAAGCAGTGAGTCTGCTTCTCTCTCTCCCCTCTGGCCTTCCTTCTTACCCCTCCCCCTTTTCCCTTTCCCTCCCCCAGCTTATGCTCTCTCAAATAAATGAACAAAATCCTAAAAAAAAAAAAAAAAGAAGTTTCCCCTCAGAGATTTTTAACAATGGATGTAATGGCCGTAACATTAATTTGATCCTTACTATAAGGCTGATTTTGATTGGCCTTTGTTGCTAAGAGAATTTTTTTTTTTCGTTTGGTGCTGAGAGAATTTTTCAGTTTTATTTTTTACTTGTGATTGAGAAGCACACAGTTCTTTCAGGCCTTCAAGTGCTAAATTTCTGGATTCTGTTTCATTTCTCCTGGGGTGCCTAGGTGGCTCAGTGGGTTAAGCCTCAGCCTTTGGCTCAGGTCATGATCTCAGGGTCCTGGGATCGAGTCCCGCATCAGACTCTCTGCTCAGAGGGGAGCCTGCTTCCCCTTCTCTCTCTGCCTGCCTCTCTGCCTACTTGTGATCTCTTTCCCTCTGTCAAATAAATAAAATCTTAAAAAAAAAAGATATATTGCTCTGTCATTTCTCCTTCCTCCCTCCCTTCCTTCCTTCCTCTCTTTCTTTCTTTCTTTTTTTCTTTTTCTTTCTTTCTTCCTTTCTTTCTTTCTTTCTCTTTCTTTCTTTCTTTCTTTTTTCTTTCTCCCTCCCTCCCTCCCTCCCTCCCTTTCTTTCTTCTTTTTCCAAACCGGCTAATTCTTTGCTAAGCTCATGTGGTTTTTGTAAAATCTTGTGAGACACAGACAATGGCAACCAGCAACAGCAACAGCAGATACTAAATTTCTATGATCTCTTGTAGGATTATAACTTCACTAGTACACTGCTTGCTGGGTTACCACTAGTGACAATATTACCAAATGCTTTGTCACTATGTAAAACAGATAACTATCCTTACAGCTTCTACAACAGTTTCTTTCCTGTATGTCACTTGGTTTTTAAGCCAATGTTACATATTCTCTTTTTGTTGTTATGACAGCACACCATGTCTAGTTACCAATCTCTGAATCAGCTAGCATATGCTGAGTTAAGTTGCGGTAAAAAACAACCCCTATGGAACTTTATTTCTCACATTGTGGTCACTCAGGGACCAAAACTGACAATAGTGTCTCTGGATAACTAATTTTCACAACAGTAGGAAAAAGAGAAGGTGGCGGGCCATGAGCTGGTCCTAAGACATGACAGGTGGTAGTTTAATCAGGACCCTTTTTGTTGAATAACTAAGTTGTCAACTTCCCAATATGGGATGGAAGAATCTTTATTGCTTTTCACCCCTTATCAACTCAGTTATGCCCACATTTTAGCTTCTCTTATTTGTGACAAACCATTTCCCATTTTAGTATTAGTCAGGACTCCTTGGAGGGCAAATGACAGAAATCCAACTCAGCCAAGCTCTTCAAGTCTCTTTGTCTATTTCTATAGGTATCTTCCTCCTTTCTCTAACTTTTTTTTTTTTTTTTTGCTTCTGCTTCTCTCGGCTTTATTACTTTAGATAGATTTTGTCTATATGGTTGGCATAATGGTTACTGTTAACTTCTGGTTCTTATCTTTTCAGATCCATAAATTAAGCATTGTGTCTAGGGAACAGGGCCTTGAATTGTCTGAGACTAGATTATGCATTTATTTTGATGATTAGAAGGTAGTATAGAGCACATTATTTGAGGATGCAGGATGAGTAAGATCGGTGGGCAGGTACATAGTCTACCACAATCCAGAATTTTTCTCTACCAGTAAGTATAGAAGGAAATAGCACCAAGGCTGAACATGTTTAGAACATGTTCAGAGTTAGTGAGTATAAGTAAGAGGAAAATGGGGCAGGGGTTGGGGTGAGGACTGAGAAAAAGAAAGATTGACAGAGGTAAAGACAGATGGTAAATAAACAGTAACTAATGTACATTGCATGGGAATATTGTCGGGTTTTATGAATTGGTATACATGAACTTATGAAGACCATGAAAAGTGACTACTGTTATCACAATAGTCATAAAGGCAAATATTAAAAAAGCAGTATATTACCATGCAATTAAGTTTATGATTTTGCTATGGGAAGACAGATCAGTTTTGTCATATTAATCTCCTCCTGGTGAGATAACACTCTTCAGGCTGTGTGACTGAAATAAGAAGGTGTTGGAATAAGAAATTCTAGTTGTGAAAACAAAAATGTGTCTCCTAGTTTTTATTGAATCTTCTTTTAGAATTACTTGAGGTCAAATCTGAGTTCCCGGGATTTCTAATTAATGTGCCAGATAACTGGCTGTTACCCATGTTAACTCATCAGGAAATAGCTATAAGGAATTTCTTAGCTATTGTATCTTCCAGAAATTAATCAAACTTGGGTCTGGAGGTAAAAATCTTAATTTAGACATTTTATGGCAGCTCCTCATTCCTGTACTGTTAATAGGCTGCTATTTACTTTTTGAAATGTGAAATTGGGTTTTCTCCACAACTTGTCAATCTGCAAACATATCAAATAGTCATACATTGATAAGGTTCAAATATCTCACCAGATTTGCCATAGGAAAATAAGAACTTTTCTGGGTGGAATACTGTGGGACATGGGTACGTGTTGGAACCAAGGGGGAGGTGGAGAGGAGGTACTAGAGGAACAGCAGCTTTAATCATGGCACAAAGGGACAAATTATGGACGAGCTGAGTAGAATCATGAAAATTCAAAATGGAAACACTAAGAAAAAGGAGGCCCTTAAATATGAAGGTACTAACAGTTATTGAGTACTAACAATGAATGAAAGAGGAAAGGAGGGCAAGTGGGATGAGAATGAGGCTCTGAGTGTGTATGCTAAATGAGCCCACCTTGTGTGCTGGACATCTTGCCTCTGAGACACTTACTAGCCAGCAGCTGGGGCAGCTTAGACTGTTCCTGATAGTCATGCGTGTCTGGAATCTGATCCCTGGTGACTTCCTGGAAGAGAAAGCTTGGGAAAACAGTGATGCATTAAAACATTAGGAAGAGTAGGGTTGGAGAGGCAATGAATTCAGGTGTGTTTCATCAAATTAGTCAATTGATGGCAAACTTTATTTACTTGAATATCTTTGATGATTGTTTTTGAATTTATCTTTTTTTCTTTCTTTAGAGTAAGTAGTATCCATTCTTTAACTCCAGCAATTTACTCATCTTTGTTAATTTTGCCCAAATTAACTTTATATGGTAATTAGGATTTGCTCTTTGTAAGTCTCCATGCCATAGTTCAAATGTATTTCCTTTTGAAAGGCTGGTAGAATTGGTGTCTTAGCATGGTTAAAATGAGTTTTTGAGAAGGGTTTAATTAAGACCATGTTTTATTATTAAATGTCACAATAGGAAAAACAACCCAAAGTTCTGAGAAGTAACCTTGTCACCTTGAAGTTATCTTTGTCACCACAAAATTCTCTTTATCTGCACCAATCAGTGTACAGCAGAGGAGTCAGTGTTCAGAGAGCTGAGCAGTGAGAGGCTGTCAACAAACACACTAATTTAAAAAAAGTGCTTCAAATTAACATAACAAATATACAGGGCCTAATGTCAATTAAAATTAAGTTCTCAGGCAAACATGTTTAATATTTTGAAGTTTCAGATCTCTAATGAATGGAAAGTATTTCCTTTGGACATGAATTTACACCACAAGATTTAGGAAACTGATGTGGGACACTAATTTATTTCAAGGGCTACTCTTTTTTATTCTCTAACATGGTATGTGCATTTTGGATTTAGGATTTAAGGTAAGTTGATTTTTTGATTAAATGCTGTTTCTTACATTATCTCATAAATGATGATACAATAATATGTTGTACAAACTGGAAGTGAAAAAAAGGTGGCTTTGTCTTTAAAAGAGGTACAAATAATTGGTAGTAAGCCACACCCATATAATCATGTATGACTTTAGAAAATTTTACTTTAATTAAGTTGTTTTTCAAGGGTTATACAGTGTCTTTAACTTTCTATTATTCTGAAATGAAAGATACATGTTCTTTGGAAAACGTATAAAAACTAAAATAAAATTAATAGCTGTGCTTAAACTTAAAAACAGATACAATATAATAATGTTAGACACATTTTAGATTTGAAAGAATAGATATTTACAATATTATTACTTATTTAAAATTCTTTTAAGAAATATTGTGAGTTTGGGCTGCCTGAGTGGCTCAGTTGCTTAAGGTGTCCAACACTTGATTTCAGCTCAGGTCATGTTCTCAGGGTTGCGAGATCAAGCCCCATGTTGGGCTCTGCCCTCCGCGTGGAGCCTGCTTAAGATTCTGTCTTGCCCTCTCCCTCTGCCCCTCCCAACCTGCTCACACACATACACACACACACACACACACACACACTCTCTCTCTCTCTCTCTCTTTAAAAAAAAAAAATTAAAAAAGTTTAAAATTTTTTAAAGAAATGTTGTGAGGTCTTGATAAATTTTAGAGTCAGATGTATGACTATTCATTTTCTTCAGTAGAATTTTAAGTTTTTTTTTTTTTTTAACACTTTTTATTTCTTATTGGACCTCTAAAACAGTTTCTAACAGTGGTTCTCCTAGTGTGGGTCTGGGAACTGGTTAGAAACAGAAATTGTCCAGCCCCATCTACTGAATCAGAAATTTAGGGGTGGAGGCCACTGACCTATGGTTTAACAAGCTTTCCAGGTGATTGTGAGACACATTCAAGTTTGAGAACCACTGGTCTAGAAGGAGTGAGAGTTTTTTCTTGTCTCATTCGAGACATGAAAAAATAGTGAAGAATTTTGTCCTCAGGTTTAGGTCCTGCTCTGTTGAAAGGGTAAAACCACATCAGTAAAGAATGCCCATCGGCACAGATCATTAGACAAAAACAATGGGAGTTCTTCTTATGGTGACTTTTCAAGTTGGCGATTTGGAAAACAAACCACAGTAGCAATGCAGGGGGACTGCAGGGAAAAAGTATGTTTATTTAATTCCCAGAAAAATACATTTTTGAGTGGTTAAAAATTATCATTGGGCTTTGGGCCAGATGCTAAAAAGAAATCAAGGTAGTCTAGAAGACCAATCAGTGACTTAAAATAAAAACTATTTTATCTTTTTAATCGCTTGTTTTGGAAAATATGTCTTAGGAATCTGTGAAGGAATTTTAAGAACGTTAAATGTTCTCTTAAATTGGTAATGGAGGGAGCAATGGGGTAGATACATATAGGTATAAGCAACTGGTTTTACAGTGCTTGCTTTTGATGGTACCTCAAATGTGGTATTTAAAGTACAAGATTTTCTTGAAATCTTGTACTTTAAATACCACATTTGAGGCCACTGATTTTAGAAAGTTCTGTTATGAAGACCTAAAGCCAAGCTCTATTGTTGGAACCAAACCTAGGCCTCCTGTATCTTTAATTCCAAGTGAAACACCTGCTCGTAGATCACATTGCTATTTTAAGTGCAGTGAAGCAAATATAATTGTGAAACTCTCTTGCAGAAGGACTTTGATAGTTATAAGAATAAGGAATATTGCAAAATGCCATATTACATCCTGATGAAATATTTACTGAACTAATTTACATTAACTGATTTACTTTATTAAAAAAATATACATAGTTCTTAAAGAATCTCCAAGTTAATGTATGGTTTCTCACACTGAACTAAAAGTGATTTCAACTGCATAAGTAGGCTGTGGTTACCAGCCGAACAGATTTTCTCTATTTAGAAGCAAATGATGTAAGTAATAGTTATGAATGTCTAGTGTATAAGGAGGTTTGTTTTTGCTGAGTTCTGAATTTTAATTTGAATATCTACCTATGTTATTTAAAAGAGGTTTCAGAATTTTGCAGTTATAGGAAATTGTGTGACTGGGATTTATGTTCAAGAGATCTAATTTGAAAAGGTAAAAATAAATATAGAAAGACAGATATTGTTATGGTATTTATATATGGAAACTTAAAACGCTGAACGTGTAGAGGTAGAGAGTAGAATGGTGGTTACCTGGGGCTGGGGGATGGAGGACTTGAGGAGATGGTGTTTCAGGGCATCAATTTGAAACTAGAAGATGAGTAGTTCTAGAAATCAAATGTGCAGCATGGTTATTATAGTCAATAATACTGTATCATGTACTTCAAAATGTCTAAGAGACTGGATCTTATATGTACTCATCACAGAAAGAAAATGATAATTATGTGACATCGAAGTGTTAACTAAAGCTACAGTGGTAATCATATTGAGGTATGTATCAGATCAACACATTGTACACCTTAAACTGTAAAGGTGTGTAACAAAGTTATATGTAAATCATTTCATGTCTCAATAAAAAAAAAAGAGACTGAGATGCATTTTTTCTTGAGCTCAACTAAGAGGTGGTTATGAGACTCATGCAGGGACTGTGAATTTCCTTTATTTTTCTAAATAAATTAAATTTGGGTCTATACCCACACCCATCTGACTTTATTCTCTTCCTTGGATGACATGGGAATACCAGAACCTGGATGTCCTGGGTGGTCACCGTAGTTACCGTTGCTTTTTCAGTATGTGATTGCAGATGTCAACCACTTTGCAGCCCTGGTGCTTAAGGCAGTGATGCTGTTTTCAGAGTCTGGCTCTTTTATAAGGTCACAGGTAGTGGATATTTATCCTTACTTTCTAAGCCAGGTGTGTAAGGCTCAGAACCTAGGAAGCTCTCTAACTTCGGCATTAGAACTTTTCTTCCCCTTTGAGATGTTGCTTAAGAGCTGGGCACAGGTCCCAGGACTTACAGAGCCTGCCATCCTATGGACCTCCCCGACTTGCAGAAGCCAAACCCGTCTCTTGAAACTTAAGCAAAGACCTTCTTCTGGCCTAGAGTAGCCGGTTCCCCTACATTTCCCTCAGGGACCCTGGAACCCCAACATTTCCTGGATTGGCACAGGGAGAATTTTTTTTAAAGGGGAAATTTCTAAATCTAATCTCTAATCTCCCAGTCAAGTGGAGACTGGGAACAGGAAGATTTGGTTATTGTTTAGGAAAAGGAAATTGAGTGAGACGCAAGGGAGCACAGAGGAAGCATGCCACCCCTGTGACTGAGAAGGTGCAGTGCTGAAAGCCCTGAGGGACTCATGTTCCTTTCCAACTGGACTTGCTCCAAAAGTGGGCAATGGCTGTGGCGCCTGGGTGGCTCGGTTGGTTTAGTCTCCAACTCTTGATTTTGGCTCAGGTCACGATCTCAGCGTTGTGGGATCAAGCCCCACATAGGGCGCTGTGCTCAGCGTTTACTCGGCTTGTCCCTTTCCCTCTGATCCTTCCCCGCTTTATCTCTCTCAAATAAATAAATAAACAAATGTACGCATGCATACATACATACATACGTAAAATCTTCAAAAGTGGATAATGGCATCTAAGAAACACCAATATCCTAGGGACCCTAGCAGCATATCCTTGCTTACCCCTGTTACTTCCATGTAGTAGCTAACCATTCACCAGGAAAAACATGACATAGAATGAGAGTTGAAAAATACAGAGACTCATACTTCCTTTTCCTTTCAGCTCTTCCTGATTTTAAGTCAAAGACGGAGAGTATTGCAGAATATGCTGTGTCAAGAAGTGACATAAAAACAGTTAAGTTAGTTTTGTGCAGTGTTTCCACTGTTTTACTAAGTATTCCTATAGGAGCTACAAAACACAAATCTTGTAAGTTTGGTGATTTTGCATACAAGTTAAATGTTCTTATATCTACACTTAAAACCAGCATTATATGATGTAAAGATGGATGACAAAATTCATGCTAATAACTTAAAATTTTAATTTCTCAGGGTATCTGGGTGGCTCAGTTTGTTAAGGTCCAGAGGTCCTGGGATGGTGCCCCACATCAGGTGCCCTGCTTAGCAGGGGGTTTGCTCCTCCCCTCCCGCTGCCTGCTGCTCCCCCTGCTTACGTTCCCTCCCTCCCTCTCTCTCAAATAAATAAATAAATAAATAAATAAAATCTTTAAAAAAATAAAATTTTAATTTCTCTTTACTTAGAACAATATTAAACAGGAAATAAAAAACACTGTGACGAGTCAAGAGAGAGACAAACAAAGGGAGAGAGCGGCCACAGGAAAAAAGAGAAGGTTTTACATTTTCATACTTTTAATGGCAGTTTGCTCTGTTTTTCAAAAAAGCGGAGTTCCACATTTTCACTTTGCATTGGGCCTTGCAACTCGTGTAGCTGGCTTTGTGCCTGTACCAACGGAATTGATGCCCACATGTCAACTTGCCTTTTTCTGTTCTTGGCTCTTAGGAGTCGGTATATCAATGAGGACATGGCTGCCACTTTGAAAATACTGGGCCCCTGGGTGGCTCAGTGGGTTAAAGCCTCTGCCTTCCGCTCAGGTCATGATCCCAGGGTCCTGGGATTGAGCCCTGCATCGGACTCTCTGCTCAGCAGGGAGCCTGCTTCCTCCTCTCTCTCTGCCTGCCTCTCTGCCTACTTGTGATCTCTGTCTGTCAAATAAATAAATAAAATCTTAAAAAAAAAAAAAAGAAAATACTGCTGTCCCACACAGTATTCCTTTAAAGTGAATCTTTAAAAATGTGTTCATTTACAAGGTCTTTGATTGCAGAGACCACCTCCTACCTGCACTGTTTATTGTATAGAAATGCTTTTCCTTTTTGTCAGATTGATGTATTTGTTACACCTGGATCTCAAAAGCTGAATTTAATATTTCAGAATCTAGCTCAACTGTTATCCTGAGTGTCTGAGAGCGGAAGTTTGGAGTACATTGTTCAAAGTGGGATTTCTTCTTGTCCTGCTAAGTTTATTTGTAGCGAGTGGTAAGCATGGCTTAAATATTAAAACTAAGGAAACATGTCTAGATTCAATAAGATAATTTTCTACAATTCTGAGAAATAAGATATTTTGTTGAAAATGAGTGTGTAGCATCTTAAAACTGTTAAAACATATTAAAACTGTTGTAATGCCTTTTAATGTTGTTTAATGACCTTAATGTTCTTGTAATTCAAATTGCCCTCATAAAGCAGACTTCATTTTTCCTCAGTGGACATTTATAGTCTAAATGCCTTAGGACATTCTATTTCACAGAATTTTGCTTATAATAAAAGCCTTTTGAGTTGTCCAGTTTGCTTGGCCTTTAGCAAATTTTGACAATGGGTCCCTCCATTCCTATTTCACGTTATGGATTACGGAATAAAAGAGAAGTTGTTGATCACATAAATAATTTTAATTAGCAGAAAACTGACAAGTATAATTTCAGTGATGAAACCTTTTCATTACCTTATTGTTTCATTACTTGTTTTATTTTTCTCCCTTTTCCTCTTTAGTCCACGATGACATTCTGCCTGAATTGTTATTTGTAGTGTTAGGAAATAAATGGGAAGATATATGTTCACTTGTTCCACTTAGTCAATTTTTCAAAAAATATACATGAACCACTTGAAACTCATCTATTTTTGGAACAAGGAAAGGTAAAAAGCAAACTGAAAAAATGGCAGATGGTCTCTGATACCAGTGGGTCAAATACTCACTCAACAATTAGATTCCATCTGTTCCAGGTGCCGGGGACTCAGGCTTCCTGCCCACAAGAAACTTGCCTGTTAATGGTGGAGGTATACCATAAATATGTATGTGTGCTTGAGCTAAGTGGTCAGAGAAGGCCTTGCTGAGAGTGGGCATTTGAGCTGTACCCTGAATGATGGGATGGGGCATTCTTATACTTGAAAGCCTTCCTTCTCTTGGACCCTGGCCTCAATCTTTCCGCTTCTCTGACTCTTGCCATTAGCAACTTTTCAGACTCTGTCTTGGTCCTGATGCCTTTTATGTGTATGAACATTCTGTTCTTCAGGGTGTGCTTCCTAGATGTCTTCATTTCTGAATCTAGGCCTCTGGTTCAAAACCTTTGAGGTCATGAATTTTGGAGAATCTGAAGAAAGATGTAGACCTTATTCCCATATGAAATGAACATGCTCAAAGACTTGTACATGATTTTTAGGGGATTAAAAGAACTTGCTGAAGATTACTCATAGAAACTATAGGGGTGCTTGAACCCCTAATCGAGGACCCCTCCTTCACCTACTTTTCCTGGTTAATTTCAACCACACTGATGACTTCAGACACATCAAGGACTCTGAAATCTGTGTCCTCAGCCCAGGTTCAGCTCTGTATATCTGACTGCCTTTAGACATTTCCACTGCTTGTTCCTAAGTGACTTGATTCAGTCTGTTCAACAGGCAGCACTCTCACCCACCACCCCTAATTATCACCATTTTGTAATAGGGAGAAACTTAGCATGTCTGATTCCATATTGCTTCCATCTCCCTTGCTGCTGTGACCTATAACTTAGAAACTTCTGCCTAGCTCTGCACATAAGCATGTTATAGCTAAGATCTGTAAAAACTGCTTTTAATATGAAATCTACCTCACCTGAGGAGATAAAGAAGTATGTATAGAAATGACTATGCTAGGTTTAAGATTCACAGGAACAACATGACCACACTCTGTAAAGAAGTTACACGACCTTCCTCAGATATCTACAGATGTCTGTCATCTTTTGACTCCTATCCCTTCTGTTTCCCCCTTTTGCTAACATAAAAGAAGCTCAAATTTCATGCTGAGGAGAGATGGTTCTTTGGGATAATAGTCTGCCATCTTCCCGGTTTGCTTGCCTTCTGAATAAAATCACTTTCCTTGCGCCACCATCTTGCCTCTCAACTTGTCCTGTTGTGCAGCAAACAGAAGGAGCTGGGATTCAGTTACAATTTCTTCCTATCCCTTTTCACTTTCAGCTTCCTCCTACATGCTCTGTTTGGGTGAACAGCAGCACCATTCCCTGAGCTATACATCAACTATCCTTTCTTGTTCTTAGGACCTGCCACCCTGATCATCTTTCCTTCATTTCCAAAGCTACACCTGCTTTACAGTCCCACTCTCATTGCCTTTATTTATGCCTTTTAATTTTTCTTGCATATTACTGGAGAGTGGGAGTGCTATAGAAATCTTGAAGAATGTGGCAAGTGTTTGCAAAAGCCATTCAGAAGAATGGGCGAGTTTGCAGTTTTGGGATGGCTGAGTAGCACTGGGAGATCCAGTCAGTTCTCATTAAGAAAGAATTCTCACATATTGCACAGAGCACTGGGTATGGTGCATAAACAATGAATCTTGGAACATTGAAAAAAAAAATAAAATTAAATTAATAAAAAAGAAAGAATTTCCTCTTTTCTGACTTAAATTTCTCATGAAATAGTAAAGGTTGAAAAGTTATTAATGCATAATGCTTTCCCCCCCTTCTAACCTGAAGACAGTTACTGAGTTTCTCATTGCATTGTCATTGACCAGTTAACCAGTCCCCAGGTTCACTTCCTTTAATTTCTACGTATTTTCATCTGTTATTTCTCTTGAATCCTTTCAATAGTTTCTTCATACATAATAATGTTCAATTCAGAACTGGATGTTTGATCCTAGTACTTTAGCCAAGTCAACAATTATATATATCTTTTATCCTTGAAAAATTGGAGAACTTGTGGTAGATGGGAGTTAGGGAATATTGATTAGATTTACACATGATACTATCAGGCAAAGCAATTTAAGGCAATACAACACCAAGAGTAAAAATGCTGAGAAACTGTATATGGTTAAGCCTCAACATATCTGAGATGGATAGAAAAGAAGTGAGACCAACATATAGTATTGACTAAGCACTGACTGTATGCATAGCAATTATTTTTGGTGGTGGGGAAGTCTTACTGGGAAACTATTGTAGCAGTTCAAAGAATGGCAGCCAGAGGAGATTTCTTTCCTGTGATTCTTCCACCTGTGCTTTCATACTCAGCTGTGCTCCAAGCAGCTCACTTGAGGGAGGAGATGTGCTCTGATTTTTTCCCAGGTGGAATGACATCTGGGTTCCTACCTCTCACTCCCACAGAAGCAGTTCTTATTTCAATTGTTTTACATTTTTGTCTTCTCTGGAAGACTGTATTTAAATGCAGAGTTCCAGGAAAGAAAAAGAAAGAAAATCATTGTTATGGATGATGAGTAAATTTACTCTCTACACAAAATATTTCTTTTCATTGTTTGGATTCTTCCATCAAAAGTCAGAATGTTAATATATTATTTTATTTTAAAGATTTTATTTATTTATTTGAGAGAGAGAGCATGGGGGAGGGTGGTGGAGGTGGGGGGAGGAACAGAGAAAGAGGGAGAAACAGGTTCCCAGGTGAGCACTCATGTGGGGCTTGATCCCAGTACCTTGGGATGGTGACCTGAGCCAAATGCAGACACATAAATGACTGAGCCACTGGGGAGCCCTAAAATGTTATTTTAGACAGCTTTATTTATATTTACTATATGACTGTATGATGTGTCTGATTTGAGAGTTCTAAGAGTTACAAGATTTTACAGTCTAGGCCTTAAGTGAAAAATTACTTTCATTTTTCCTAGCTGTAATTTTGTAGAATCATAGATTTTAGTAGTGAAAGAAAACCTATGACAAGGTCTGGTCACCCTTCTGACTTTGGTGGGTTAGTTATAATTATTTACATTTTACAGATGTCATATCTGAGGCTCAAAAAAGTGACTTGGCCAAGATGTATTATGACAATGAGTGCTAATGAAAATTAGATCTTTCATGTAAATGTGTATAGATTTTGCATTAAATATGGTTGAGTAGTCACAACTTGAATACTTCACTAATTAATACCAAACAAAATATGAATAAGTTGATGGATCAAGTTTTCACAATTTCAACATGGGGTAATATATTACTTAATTGTTAGATCTCATCAGCTTTTAATTTCTTTAATAAATAATATAATAAAATATAATATATAATAAATATATTCTTTTCCTGTTTTCTTTAATAGAAAGATAGAAATTTAATAGAAAAACAGAAAAATTTTTGGAACTCCATTTTAGTTTACATGTTTGGTTTTTAGTTATACCTTTATTTATTTATTTATTTATCAGATTTTATTTATTTATTTGACAGACATAGATCACAAGTACGCAGAGAGGCAGGCAGACAGAGATGGGGAAGCAGTCTCCCTGCTGAGCAGAGAGCCCGATGTGGGCTTGATCCCAGGACCCTGAGATCATGACCAAAGGCAGAGGCTTAACCCACTGAGCCACCCAGGTGCGGTGCCCTTTTTTTTAGAGAGAGAAAGAGAGAAAGAGCTCACATGAGCAGGTGGGTGGGAGGGGCTGAGGGACTGAGAGAGAGAGAATGTTAAGCAAGCTCCATCATCAACACAGAGCCCAATGGGGAGCTTGATCTCACAACCCTGAGATCAAGACCTGCACTGAAATCCAGAGGTGGATGCTTAACCAACTGAGCTACCAAGGTGCTGCTATTTATACTTTTTTGCATTAGTTTCAGTGGTTGTTCTTGGGATTACAATATACATCCTTAACTTTCATGGTCTACTTAGAGTTCATATCGCATGACTTCGTGTAAAATGGTGGCACTTTATAACCCTGTAAGCCCAATCTGAATACCAGGAGCAATCTCACAGCTGAGAAGTAACAGAGAGTTTAAAAAGCTATGAACATAAACTAAGCCAAAGACCAAATGGCACCAGCTCTTCCAAATGTGTTATTATAGTAGGTGGTGGGATGCTGATGGTGCTGGTAGTAGGGTGTGTGTGTGTGTGTGTGTGTGTGTGTGTGTGTGTTTGTAGTTATAAGCAACAAGACCAGACAAAATCTGTTGGCAAAAAAAATGGTATTTCAGTTGGATTTAATTGTCTGTAGCACCATGTAGTGTTTATTTACAGCACATGGGATGATGAGATATAAATTCTGTTTAATAATCCTAGTTCATTCTTCTGGGTTTCCTTATATGATTGATTCTGACATTTGAAAATCAGCAAATACCATTTACTTTGTTATAGCTATGCAACTACTGTTACTTTGACTCCCAGTATGCTATGATTATAGTTTCTTTTTTGGGCATCTTTTTTTTTTTTTTTCCCCTGAAGATTTTACTTATGTTTCTAATTTGTTGCATTGACTGTCTTTATTGCATTCTGAAGTTCTTAGTAACTTCTCAAAAATAATATTAATTCTACAGACATTTTTCTTAGACAGCTTATTCCTGGAATCCTGCATCTTCTTGCTGCAAGGTTTTCAGTGATTTTTTAAATTCTATTTTATTCTTTTATAATAATTTTAAGGAGTCTTGTTAAGGAGCAAAGATACTCCTTTAGTTACTCCTCCATTTTAACCTTTGGTATTCCTTGATATTTTTTGTAACAGGAAGATGTTTGCTAGAACTGAATTCTAACTGGGCTTTTTTTTTTGGATTTTTTAGTCTACTTAAACTTTGGTTGTATGAAATGGAACTACCCAACCCATATTTCAATTTGCACTTCTTTAAAAATGTAAATGTTTGAAATCATATGATAATTGTCTTTTTCTGATTGACTTATTTCACTTAGCATAATCCCCTTTAGTTCCATCCATATCATTGCAAGTAGCAAGATTTCATTTTTGATGGCTGCATAATATTCCTCTCTCTCTCTCTCTCTCGTGTGTGTGTATGTGTGTGTGTGTGTGTGTGTGTACCAAATTTTGACCATTTATCTGTCAGTGAACATTTGGGCTCTTTCCATAGTTTGGCTGTTGTGGACATTTGCAACAACGATGGGACTAGAGAGGATTATGCTAAGTGAAATAAGTCAATCAGAGAAAGGCAATTATATGATTTCACTTATATGTGAAATTTAAGAAACAAAACAGAGCATCATCAGGGAAGGGAGGGAACATTAAAACAAGATGAAATCAGAGAGGGAGACAAACTATAAGAGATTCTCAATCATAGGAAACAAACAGGGCTACTGGAGGGGAGGGCGGTGGTAGGGGTGGGGTGGCTGGGTGCTGAGAATTAAGGAGGGCACTTGATGGGCATTAAGGAGGGCACTTGATGGTAATGAGCTCTGGGTGTTATATACAACTGATGAATCACAAACTCTACCTCTGAAACTACTAATACACTATATGTTAAATGAATTTAGATAAAAACAAACAAACTGACAAAAGAAGAACCCTCCACAACCCTCAGGTATTAAAGTTATTTCTAATTAAAAAAATGAAAATGTTTCTGAATCGTTTAAATCTTCCTCTTAAGGTGTTCTCTTAGGCCTTATTCACATCTTATTTTTAGTCTTAGGGAAATCTCATCATATCTTAGTTTCAGTTACCATCCATTTGCCAATAAGTCCTGAATCAGTATCAGTATCTCCAGCTAATAATCTCTCTTTTAAGCCTTTTTTTTTTTTTTTTTTTTTTTTTTTTGGCCTAGTAGCAGTCTCAGAGACATCTCAGCATCAGCATGTACACAGACACATCACCGTCTTTCCTCCTGGATTTGTTTCTGCTCAGGTGGTCCCAGCCTCATCAAATAGAATCATCATTTATTTGCTTAAGCCAATATCTGAGAATCACTGTTGACTCCTTTTTTTTCGTTACTTGCCTGGATCTCACCAATCACTAATTGCTGTCAAATCCATCCCATAAAACTTTCTCAAACTTATTCCATTTTTTAATCTCTGCTGCCACCATTTTAGCTGTTACTGCCATCTAAATGATGTCAATAGCTTCCCAACTAGTTTCTTTGGTTCTCTTTACCTTTGTCTGGGCACTTTCCCCTCCACTTGCTCTGACTAAACCTCTATTCATTTTTAGGATAGTTTTCCTTTAGGAAGATGGGGAAAAAACCCCATACATGAGGTTAGAGATATTCTTGCTAAGTATTTGCACATCACATCAAGGTTTTCCTATCTATAACAGTATCTCACTTTGTAGTATACTTTTTCTCTGATGTCATTTTCTTTTGATAATGAAAATTGTACCTATCTTACTCAATATTGTTTCTTTGGTGTCTAGCATAACATCTGGAATATAGCAGAGACTAAATACATATTTTGAGCGTTGAATAAATGAATGAAACTTGTTTTTGGTATTCTTTTGGAAGCTCTTTTCTCATTGTAATCTTTTTAGTGTCTGAATATCAAATTAGGTTGATCATGTATCAAGAGACAGGTCTTGACTAATGTTTCACTTGATTATTAAATACCCATTATCTTAGGAACACGACAGGATGTCCTTCATCACCACTGCTGTTCAACACAGTACTAGAAGTCATAGCCTCAGCAATCAAACAACAAGAGGAAATAAAAGGCATTCAAATTGGTAAAAAAGAAGTCAAACTCTCACTTTTTGCAGATGACATGATGCTCTATGTGGAAAACCCAAAAGACTTCACCCCCAAATTGCTATAACTCATACAGGAATTCAGCAAAGTGGCAGGATATAAAATCAATTGCACAGAAATCAGTTGCATATCTATACACTAACAATGAGACAGAAGAAAGAGAAATTAAGGAGTCAATCCCATTTACATTATACCAAAAACCATAAGATAACTAGGAATAAACCTAGCCCAAGAGGCAAGGATCTGTACTCAGTAAACTATAGAATATTCATGAAATAAATTGAGGGAGACACAAAGAAATGCAAAAATCTTCCATGCTCATGGACTGGAAGAACAAATATTGTTAAAATGTCTATGCTACCCAGAGCAATCTCACACTCAATGCAACCCCTATCAAAATACCATCGATTTTCACAGAGATGGAACATGTAACCCTAAAATTTGTATGGAACCAGAAAAGACCCTGAAATGCCAAAGGAATTTTGAAAAAAGAAAACCAAAGCTGGTGACATCACAATTCCAGACTTCAAGCTCTATTACAAAGCTGTGATAATCAAAACAGCATAGTATTGGCACAAAAATAAACACGTAGATCAATGGAATGAGTAGAGAACTCACAAATGGACCCTCATCTCTATGGTCCACTAATCTTTGACCAAGCAGGAAAGAATATCCAATGGAAAAAAGACAGCCTCTTCAACAAATTGTGTTGGGAAAACTGGACAGCTACATGCAGAAGAATGAAACTGGACCATATCCTTACACCATCCACAAAAATAGATTCAAAATGGATGAAAGACCTAGATGTGAGACAGGTACCCATGAAAATCCTAGAAGAGAACACAGGCAGCAACCTCTTTGACCGTGGTCCAGCAACTTCTTGCTAGACACGTCTCCAAGCACAAGAGAAAAAAAAAAGGCAAAAATGAACTATTGGGACTTCATCAAGATAAAAACCTTTTGCACAGCAAAGGAAACAGTTGACAAAACCAAAAGACAACCTATAGAATGGGAGAAGATATTTGCAAATGACATCAGATAAAGGTGTATCAGATATTTGCAAGTGACATATCTATAAAGAACTTATCAAACTCAATAATCAAAGAACAAATAATCCAATCAAGAAATGGGCAGAGACATGAACAGACATTTCTTCAAAGAAGACATCCAGAGGCCAACAGACACATGAGTAAGTGCTCCAAGGGTGCCTGGGTAGCTCCGTCAGTTAAGTGTTTGCCTTTGGCTCAGGTCATGATCCCAGGACCCATATCAGGCTTCCTGCTCTGCAGGTGGGGGGGGGGGGGGCTGCTTCTCCCTCTCCCTCTGCCTGCTGCTCTCTCTGCTTGTGCTCTCTCTCTCTCTGTCAAATAAATGAATAAAATCTTAAAAAAAAAAAACACTCCACATTACTTGGCATTAGGGAAATATAAATCAAAACCACAGTGAATCACCACCTCACACCAGTCAGAATGGTTAAAATTAACAAGTCAGGAAACAACAAATTGTTGGTGAGGATGCAGAGATGGGGGAACCCTCTTACATTGTTGGTGGGAATGCAAGTTGGTGCAGCCACTCTGGAAAACAGTATGGAGATTCCTCAAAAAGTTGAAAATAAAGCTACCCTATGACCTAGCAATTGCGCTACTGGGTATTTACCCTAAAGATACAAATATAGTGATCCAAAGGGGCACCTGCACCTCAGTGTTTGTAGCAGCAATGTCCACAATAGCCATACTATGGAAAGAGCCTAGATGTCCATTGACAGATGAATGGATAAAGAAGATGTGGTATATATATACAATGGAATACTACTAGCCATCAAAAAATACGAAATCTTGCCATTTGTAATGACATGGATGGAACTAGAGGGTATTATGCTAAGCAAAACAAGTCAGTCAGAGGAAGACAATGATCATACACTCTCACTAATATGTGCATTTAAGAAACAAAACAGAGGATCAGAGGGGAAGGGAGGGAAAACTAAAACAAGATGAAATCAGAGAGGGAGACAAACCATAAGAGACTCTTTATCATAGGAAACAAACTGAGGGTTGCTGGAGGGGATGGGGTGGGAGTATGAGGTTACTGGGAGATGGACATTAAGAAGGGTATGTGGTATAATGAGCACTGGGTATTATATAAGACTGATGAATCACTGAATTCTACCTCTGAAACCAATAATACATTATATATTTATAAACTGAATTTAAATTAAAAATGTCCATTATCTTGCATTTAATTTATAAATGGAATTTTTCTTCCATTGCTTGCAAAAAGCATCTCTCACTTTCAAGTTTATTTTACTTTCTACTTATCAGGGCTATGACTGTGTTTTTGTTGTTTTGGGGCTTCCTGGTTTCTCTTGTAATAAAGTCATTAAAAATGTATGAAGATAAGTTTTCAATTAGAGGTTTAGCAAAGGGTTTTTATCTACAAGGGCAAAATGTAATTGACTAGAGATAGAAACCATGGAAATATACCTGAAAAATTAGGATATATATATATATATAATAGTAAATCTTTGAACCTTTGAATCATTATCTTAACTTAAAAATTTTAAATTAGAAGTTGCCTCAGCTATGAGTTTAATACATGAAATGACAAATATATGACAGCATGATGGCCACATCATTTAATGACACTTTCTGTAGATTATAAAAGTTATATCCTGGTGTATGCTGAAAATGATTTCATTTAGAGTGAGAAATTTGGACAAACCAACAAAGTATATAAAGTCACTTTTTTTTTTTTTCTCAAGTCAAATGGGTGGGAACTGAAGGGAATAAGGAGGACATGCCACCCCCAAGTATGCTACTTTGGCATAAAGGTTATTTTGAACTGAAGGCAAATGAGAATCAGCAGATGCAGGAGAAGTTCTCTTCGCTCCCCCCTTTTTTTTGCCTAAGAGCAGAGCATAAATTTTCTTTTGTGAAGGTGCCCCTTCTGTTTGGAAAAGAAGAGCAACTCTTATCACCAGAGATGCAGAGAGGACAGTGAAATAAATCCACATAAACAAACCTGACTAAAATAACCCTTATCTCCCATTAGTTCTCCCATATATTTCCTAGTCACTTAGCCACAATTTATCATACTTCAAAGCCCAAACCCCTTTTCCTTTATTAAAATGATATACAAACCCAAGCCTAAGTGCTGCTTTGAGTTTCTCTTATTTTTTGTGAACTCATGTGAACTCATGTAAACTCATGCAAACTTTTATAAACTCATGTAAACCCATATAAACTCACAATTTTTTGTGAACTGCATGTAAAATATTAACAAAGTTTGTGTTCCCTTTCTCCTGTTACTCTGTCTTTTGTCAGTTAAATTTGCAGGCAATGAAGCTAATAGGGAAGAGAACAAAACAAAACAAAACAATTTTAACACTATCTGAGAGAGAAAATTATGGAATCACTATGAACACTGTTTAGAAATCTCTGTTTAGTGAGGTTCATTTCTGGTTAGTTTCTGGTACAGCCAGAGGGCCCCACAAATGGCTCTTTTAGGATGGAAAACTCTGCTTCTTTACAAGTACAGGGAGATGAGTCAGTGGGAAGGTGAAAATATTGGAGAGGGAAGATGTACATGGCTCTTCAGGTCCCTTGGTAGTTGTGGAAGTTTGAAATCTAGGACAAGGAAGGAATTCAAAGAGTGGAAGGACAAAGTATATGTGAGAAATTATATATAACAAAGGGGTGAAGATGGTGGTTGATGGAACTTTCATGACATGAGCCTATTTTCACAACAAAGTAAGGGGCCAAAGCCTCTGTTTAGATTTGGGGGAAGGGTGGTGTTGCATGAGGGGAATCTTATCCTCAATGTATAGCTCCCCATCTGTCTATTAGAAGTTACATTGTCCCCTTTTTCCTCTATACAAATTCATATGTTAAATTCTTAATCCCCAATACCTCAGAAAGTGACTTCATTCGGAAATAGGGTCCTTGCATATGTAATTAGTCAAGAGGAGGTCATACTGGAATAGGGTAGGTACCTAATCCAATATAGTAGTGTTTTTATAAGATGGGGGAAATTTGGACACAGACACACAGAGAGGGAAGAAGATGTAAAGAAGCATAGGGAAAAGATGGTCATTTGCAAGCCAAGGAGAGATGCCTAGAACAGATACTTTCTTCATAGCCCTCAGAAAGAATGAACTCTACTGACACCTAGATTTTGGACTTCTAGCCTTCAGAACTATGAGACAATAAA
The DNA here is from genome assembly GCF_002288905.1 of Enhydra lutris kenyoni. Taxonomy (NCBI): domain Eukaryota; kingdom Metazoa; phylum Chordata; class Mammalia; order Carnivora; family Mustelidae; genus Enhydra; species Enhydra lutris. The sequence goes on along the minus strand of NW_019154087.1, from coordinate 50,068,338 downwards.
ATTCTGTTGTTTAAACCACTCAGTCTGTGACACTTTGTCACAGCAAACAAATAAATATACTGGTCATTGTAGTAGAAATCCATCCTTGGTGAATTGAAAGAATGAATGAATGAATAAAGGCATTGACAAGTGCAAAAATGACTCCTTGGGTTGAGGATAACAAGAAAAATTTCTAATCAGTTGTTAAGTTACCCCAGAGGGTTGAATAGTTCTCAGAGTTCATTGATAATTTGGAGAAAATAGTGAACTTGAAGTTCAAATGAAGATAACTGGAATGAAGGTGATAAATTAATTGTTTAGAGTTAATGAGGTTGAGTAAGGCAAGGATAAATCCTTTATCCTTTTCCACTGAATTAAGGAGGGATTAGAAAAAGTGAATCTTAACCAAATGAGCAGCTAGGGATGTTGTTTAAAAACTATTCATTGTCTTTGCTGTCCTAGATCTCGTGTTCATTGATTCATTACTGAAGTACTCCAGGAAGTTCTCTTTTAAGCTGTCAGCAGTTGGTTGTTAAGCCAAAAAAAGATGTGTGTACATACTAATGTTATGTACTTTGATAATTTTGGCGTTCTTTTTAAATAGGTCCTTTGGATAGTTTCCTCTTGTCTATCAAATATTCTTCCTCACAACTCCTTAGGTGCTTTGAACACATAGTGATATGCTATAGAAGCCAAAAGGGAAAATACAAATGCTTTCTAGGTAGTAAATGTCAGACTTTAGTCATTAAGTTTCAAGGATGTATTCTATAGGCAGTATCTATAGAAGTGAATAACAATGAGTGACTGCCTTGCCATTGAAAATAACAAAATATTAAGAAATGTGAACACTAGATTATAAATGTGTTTTAGGTTATATATTTGCGTTTTGGTCCCACAGGAAAATATTTACATGATAGTGTTGGATTCACAGAAGAGTGGATGTCATAGTTGTAATGCTGCTGAAAGGACATTTTGTGTGTTGTTACATTTCATGGAGGTCAGTGGACCTGTAGCATGATCTAGGATTCTAGAATTTTGATAGATTCCTGCCCCACATTGAGGTCTTTTATCCATTTTGAGTTTATCTTTGTGTATGGTGTAAGAGAATGGTCGAGTTTCATTCTTCTACATATAGCTGCCCAGTTTTCCCAGCACCATTTATTGAAGAGACTGTCTTTTTTCCACTGTATATTTTTTCCTGTTTTGTAGAAGATTAACTGACCATAGAGTTGAGGGTCCATATCTGGGCTCTCTATTCTGTTCCACTGGTCTATGTGTCTGTTTTTATGTCAGTACCATGCTGTCTTGGTGATCACAGCTTTGTAGTAAAGCTTGAAATCAGGTAACGTGATGCCCCTAGTTTTATTTTTGTTTTTCAACATTTGAAAGGCAGACATTTAACTGACTGAGCCACCTAGCCATCCCTAACCTGCTGCATTTATGGTGGGCTTATTAACCTGGGAAGTAAATAATCTATGAAAAATGTTGAGAGTTAATATCCCATTTCTTATGTTGGTGCAGATAATGAACATTGTTTTCCTGTTTAAGGAAATCATCTAACCGTATTTCTTCTTCTGTAGAATTTAGAGAACTCAGAGATATAGAACCAACAGGAGATCTCTATGTCTATGTTTATGTCTATTTCTACATCTATGTCTATGTCTGTGTCTGTGTCTATATCTATCTAAGGAGAGATTCTATCTAACTATCTATCATCATCTATCTATCTAAGAGATTTATTATATGATATTGGTGCATGTAATTATGGAGGCTGACAAGTCTCTTGATCTTCCTGGATCTCTGCAAGCTGGAGACCCAGGAAAGCCAGTTGCGTAGTTCGAAGGCCTAAGAAATGGAGTGTTGATGGTGAGACTCCAATAGGGGTTAGAAGATCTGAGAACCTGAAAAAGATCAATGTCGCAACTCAAATAGAAAGGAAATAAGTGCATTCAAGCTTCCTCTACTTTTTTGTTTCATTCAGACCCTCAGTGGATTGGATGATGTCTGCCCACAAAAGGGAGGGGCATCTGCTTAACTCAGTCCACCAATTCAAATGCTAAGCTCTTCTGGAAACACCCCACAGACTATTATGTGCCACACACCAGAGTAAAGGGCTTTACATTTAGCAGTAATTATGGGGAGGTATTATCTTTATTTTTCAGATAAGGAAATTAAGGCTTAAAGAAGCAGCTTGCTCAAAGTCAGAGAGCTTAAATGGTGTTTAAGTGGGTGGGATTTGAACCCAAGTCTGTCTAAATTTCCAGAGCATGCTCTCCACAAGGGAGATACTTTCTGTTATTAAGTTATATTTGAGATAGGGACGCAACTGCTGTCAGAGAGCAAGTATCTCAGCTGCACTGCTCAGTTTATGCATGCATATGTTTGTGTGTGCATACATACTGGGAAAGCAAAGATAAAACATGATAAATTGATGTTAGCCTTAAGAGCTCTTCATTTTCTCTAGTAATTGCACAAGTCACATGTGAAACTAATTATAAAAGGCCATACTGAGTGGTACACTAGTTAAAATGTTTTGGGTTTACATTATTCACAGAAAGATTAAATGTGGGGAAAAATCAAATTTTTGTAAAAAATTTCCAAAAAGAGTCAAGTTACTCTAAAATCATTATAGATTGGGTGTCCTTCTATTTCAATGAAATGATTCTCTGAAAAATGCACATTTTGTTTTGTTTATGAAGCTATCTAGCATATTATGTTTGGCATTTTCAACCCACAGCATTCAGAGACTTAGGTTTTACCCAAACATTTTATACATGCTGTATTATTTGACCGTCTGTTTTCTTTGCCATATTGGTTTTCTCTCTAGGTTCTATTTGTTTATTACTTTTAAAGTTATCTTTCAGTGAGTTGCCCATTTAATTATTTATAGTTACATGTCCACATGTGAAGTAAAGACCATTTGTTGTCTTTTAAAGGGTCCTACATACATATTGTGTGTAATATGTGTTTTCATGAGTAGCTGTCAGCCCTGGGGGTGGGTTGCTGTGAACACTGGTCAGAACAAAATGGCACAAATACCCAGTGACCTTGATGTATGAGGGGTAGAAAGGGAAGCATGATGCGATAAGCCAGAAAAAGAAAAGTGAATTGACACTGACCATGAAAAAGCAAGTACCACAAATTCAGAGGAAGAAACTGACATCAGAATCAAGGGATGGTGACATCAGAGTCAGAGGTGTCATGGGAAGCCTACTGGAGAGTTGGAACAGAGATCTGGAGGAGGTGTGCAAGAGAGGAGGGCATAGTGTTTAACAGAAGGTTTAACAGAATAAGAATACAGTGACATGACCAGGAAGTCTCAAGGTCTAATAACTATTGGTGGATCTACAATAAATATAATTCTTCATCTCTGGAAAAGAGAAGGATAATGTTTGGAGGATGGGTGATACTTCCCAGCCTAGAGAAAGACATGGTACTCAAGATTTACGTATTTATTTTGTTAAATCATTTCAATAAGGGGAAAGCTAAATCCTTCAGATATTGACTTCTTGACTGTCATATTCCAAGGAATAATGATATAATATTTATAATTGGTAAAGCTCAGTTGGGAATTATTCCATATAATAAATATCCATTCCTGTTTTTTTGGTTTTTTTTTTTTTTTGTGCCAGATATCAGCTAAGGTGTCTATGATCAGGAGTTTCAGGTATATATATGTGCCTGTTTTTATTTATTTATTTATTTATTTTAGGATTTATTTATTTATTTATTTGACAGAGAGAGAGAGGGAGAGAGAGAACACGTAGGGAGAGAGGCAGGCAGAGAGAGGCAGACAGAGAGAGCGGGAAGCAGGCTCCCCGCTGAGCAGAGAGCCCAATGAGGGGCTGGATCCCAGGACCCTGAGATCATGACCTGAGCTGAAGGCAGAGGCTTAACCCGCTGAGCCACCCAGGCACCCCTGTGCCCATCTTTTAAATGGTAATATTGGGTTTTATTTTTTGATAATTTCAAAATGTATCTCTGCAGTATATAAAGAGGAAACCATAAGATTACTATAGAAATTCCAGTTTGAGGTTAATATTCTCATGAAGATGAGATGTCCATCTTCCCTTCACAACCATTCCTAATTAACACACCCGTCACTCTTGCTGTGTCAAGAAAACTCCAGTTTTGATGGGAGATTAGATTGCCAACCACTTGATGAAGTCAGTAAAATGATTCATGGGTGCAAACCAGGCAATTTTTGGAAAGGCTAGGAGCTGTTTTATGCAACTGGTCTGATGACGGACACGGCTGATGGCTCAGAAAGGCAGACTTTGGGAATACTACGTGTAGATCTTTCCATAAACATGAATTGTTCTTGAAAAATTTGTTGGGTTTATTGGATGTGGTAGTCTTTTCCATGAGAGATGAGTGTTCCCATTCACCAATGTCAAAAGACATTCACCATTAATTTTGGAAATCTCAAAGAGCAGAGCCTTTAAAAGGTGTAAGTTTTTTAAAAGATATTTGAAACTCTCAAACTCTGACAAGTGTCTTGCACTACAATTTGTATAAAGTGGGATGCATTCATGGAAAAGGAGGTTATTGTGCAAACTACTGGGATTCTGGGAAACTAAGATAACATCAGTATTATAATACTAATTTAGTAAACTTACATTTTATTTCTCCCTCTCCACTGATCAAACTTACAGGATGACCTTAAATGAGTCATTTAATGTCTTTGTACCTCAATTCTTCTCTAGAAAATGTAAATCAAGTTGACACACAGTACAAATAAGAGCTATTTCTAATCCTTGGATCTTCAGGTATTTTGTAAATACCTACATTAACATTGTCCATCTTCCAAATGAATTCGTAAAGCAATTCAGATTTCAGAGAAGAATTGGACGTTGAGATAACAAACTTGTTTACTTTTTGTTTGAAACTTACCCATAACAGATAAATGAAGTTTTACATCCATTGCCTTTCCCTCCCTAAAATGCTAGTTTTCTTGAGCAAAACAAAATCATTGCTTCTTCCTTTACTTATCAAAAATCATTACTATTTCTTATTGTGTTTTTTCTGAATAAATCATGTGTTTTAAAATAGGACTTCTCTAAATATTTCACAAGCCAAATTTGTTTTTTAGATTGAGTTGGAGGTCCTGTCTTTATTTTAGAGCAATGATCTGGTCCTGAGATCCCACTCTAAAATTTAAACCACGAGTATAATATTTCTCAAAAATTCTCCTGAACAAAATTAATGATACAAGATTTTATAAAATTAGCCTCTTTTTTTTTTTTTACCATTAAAACACAAATGCAAGTTCTTGTGTTAATTTCAGCAAAAAGAACTTGAAAGAGGAAACTTATTCCCAAGAGTGATCTGTAATGAAAGCACTGATAGATTGAGGTATAGTATCCATTTTGTTAGGTTCTTGATTCTGATTACATATAACTTAAAATAATTTAATTAATTGGTTTTATGTGAATTTGGACATCAAATTTGACTGCTTAATGGAATCACCTAGGGAGTTTAATATTTGATACATAGGTTTTCCTCCGGGTATTCTGACCCAGTTGCTCTGGATTTGGCTTTGGTATCAGGAGTGTAAGAGCTCACCAACTGATTCTCATGTGTAGCCTCTGGTCTAGAGGAAGGACATGAGTGGAAATCAAGAAACAAGAGCTTCTGACAGCATAGCCTACAAATTTCAGGACTAATACCAAAGATTTGGCCAATTTTTTATATATGAGAAGATGACCTGAAGTGAGGAATCATTGAATTAATTAAACAAGGAGGCCAGTAGGATGATATGGCTCAAATGCTTACATAAACATTTGTTTACATAAACAAACCAAAATATAAGCTGTAAATGCCTCAAGTTTGCAAATTTGAAACATAAGGACAACAAACAGCCAAGTAGGCCTTCAGCTGTAGCCAATCATCATTTCCTTTCTTTGTTTCCCCCTTTTCTCTATAAAAGTCCTTCCCCTGGTTCCTGTCAGTTGAGTGCTCCCAAGCACTTGCAGTTTGGGGCCATTCAATTAGAACTGGTTTCTGCTCAAATAAACTGTAAAATAAAATAAAATAAAATAAAATAAAATAAAATAAAGATATCATCCCCAATAATAACCTTTATCAAATAGAATAAGATACAAGACAGAGAGTAAACGTTATCTTTACCATACTGCCTCTAGCTAAGATGAAGCTTCAAGATGGCAGGTGTTTCATTCTTCTCATCCAGAAGGTTTGACCTTGTAAAATATAGCCTTGGCTTGGCAGTGATGAAATCATCCCAGGTTTTCTGGAGGGTTTATCTGACTAATTCCTACCGTGTACATTTCTGTGTTATTGTAATAACAGGTAGGAATAAACCTTTGGCCTTATCTAATCTCAGTTTTCTGGCAACAGTAGCACAACATAACAGAAGCCTAAAAGTATTTTCTGACTCTAGGGGGATTTCTCTTTAGAAATCTTTGAGAACAAATTTCCTTTTAAGTATAAAAAACCCTTTGATTTCTTTGTCATAAAGACAGAGTATTTACAAGGGTATGAGAGATCTTTGTTCTGGACAGATTTTGAAAAATCTCTAAAAAAAGCTGGATTGGCTTTCATATAAGCATAATTATTCAGAAAATATACCAGATTCCTTCTGAGCTGAATCAGTACATCCTTTAATAAAAACAAGAGCTGCTACTCTAAGAAATGAAAATAGGAAAGGTAGCATAAATGTTTTTACAATTACAAATGTCATCTGGGTGCTTTGTCTTGTGTACACTTAGGTGACTCACTGCTGTCTCATGTCCCTGCTTCCTGTGTGTAATGAAGCAAGATGGCCACTACTGGTTCCCAATTTGATGAAAATTTGGTTTTAGAGTGAAATGCAACTAAGGTTAGTTTTGGAGGTGATGGTGACACCGTCTGGGTGCAGAATTTACCTCTCAGTTGTTTGAGTTTTGAAATGCTCCAGAAAGGTTCACCATGCTGACCATTCAATGTTTCTTTGGCTGATAATTAAAATATTTTGCTCAGTACATAACAATAATTAGGAATGACTCCAATATCATCAAATACCTTCCATATTGAGTCAACTCAACAGACATTTAACTAATTCATGTAATAAAATGGAAAATCTTTTTTTTTTTAAAGATCTTATTTATTTATTTGACAGAGACAGCAAGAGAGGGAATACAACCAGGGGGAGTGGGAGAGGGAGAAGTAGGCTCCTTGTTGAGCAGGGAGCCCGACTCGGGGCTTGATCCCAGGACCCTGGGATTATGACCCGAGCTGAAGGCAGACACTTAATGACTGAGCCACCCAGGCTCTCCTAAAATGGAAAATCTTTAAATAAAATCAGATTGAGGAAAAATATAAAATAATGTGAGACAGGGAGAAGGAATATAAACATGCAGGTCAGTGTTTTGCATACATAGTTACTAAAGTTGAGTAGGAAATTTGTTCTAGGCTTCCTGGTTTTTGAAAGGAAAGAGGAATGAGAAAAGACTGTATATGTCATTTATAAAGAGAAAATACACTATTTTTAGGGAAATTGTCATGTTATTCTTTGAAATGAGAGAGAAGTAAAATCTCCAAAAATTATTGTCTGAGGGAGGAGAGTTGTAGTCTCCATGTCCCTCTTGGGCAATGAATTTCCTAAATCATTAGAGTATGCCATGTTTGTCAAGAACACTGAGAAAGTGTGCTATCAGTCTACATTGGCTCAGTGGATGCAGCATGGGCTATCAAATCTTTTTAGGAAACCTCATCAACAATCAGGTCTGAGGATTTATAAGAGTTATATTTAGGTTAATCCACCTATCCTCAAATAATGTCACTACCACTGTTATATACTCTTGGTAGGAGTCATTCCTGGGATTAAAATGAAATCCACAAAAAAACATTGGATCCCTGTTGCTTTTAATTCATGCAATATCTATAGGTTGTTCGGGATGAAAATTAAAGCAAGCATTTTTATCCCTGGAAGTGCCTCAGAATCTTTTATGGAAAAATGTGTGAATATTCCCAGGTCCCACAAGAATTCCACAAAATTGGAGTATCTAGGTGAACAACCAGCATCAATATTTAAAAAGAAAAGTTTTGCAGGTAATTTTGATGTAGAGCCAGGGTTGAAAATCACTGCTAGTAGTTCCTACTGTCTGTCAAAGAAAAGAGGTAACACTTAAAAATGAGGGGGAGGAGGATGATTACCTACTAACAATTACCTTTAAAAATCAGTTAGTACCAGGGTGCCTGGCTGGCTCCATTAGCAGGGGATGTGACTCTTGAACTTGGTGTAATAAGTTTAAGCCCCACACTGGGTATGCAGATCACTTAAAAATAAAATCTCAAAAAAAGTTGGCTGGTGCTGTCTTCTGTATTTTAGAATTGCTTCAAAATATAGCCAGTTCTCTACAAAAATTTGTTCACGTGCTGCTTATAAAAAGCATGGCATTTAAGAACTCTAATAATATTGCCATTAATTATTCCTGTAAAACATTTAATAAAAAATGACTTCTTAATATATTAAAAGTTCTGTAATAATAACTTGATCCAAAATAGAAGTAATCTCTGGCCACTTCTGTTCCATGCACTGATCTCATATATTTTCATTTTCTACCTTCCACTTATATTAAGATAGTTTTAAGATTCACAATGTGAATGGAGATTGTGCAGAGCTAAGTGAAGTCAAAATGACTTTCAGAAGTTTCCTATCTATTAGGTCTTATTTCTGTGGTTGCTATAGCCAAGGACAGATGGTCTGCGAGACACAAAGGCTGTACACAATGTTATCTCAAACAAATACCTCTGATATTTCAGTAGTAAAGATAAGTTATTAGTACAGAAATACTGTTTTTGGAATTCGAGGTCTAACTTATCTCGGAAGGTAGATGTATGCCTGCCATGAACATTCTTAGTGCTTCTTTAATATCCAAACCTCACATAATATGTCATTATGACTCATCTCAAATTGGAGTGTGTTTTAAATAAGAAAAAAATTATTGTGTATTTTAAAAAAGAAAAAAATCCATTATTAGACGGATAGAATAGAAAGCTTTTTGTTGTTTGTGGAATGAATTTGACATTCTACCATTTAATTGGGTTGTTTGAGCTTTGGTTATATGGCTTATGGTCAGAACCCACATCAGGAACCCCCATTCCTAGGGTCTAAAGTTCATCCTATTTATCTTAAAACTCCCTCTCATTGCCTGGAGACCATAGTGTTATAATAAATAGGTACAGAGATGCTTTCTACTTCCCATCTTTTCTTTTCTCAATGTGCTAACACTCTACTTCTCTCTATTGAATTTCTTCTGTTCATCTCTGGGTGTTTCTGTCCATCCAGCTGGGTCCCTTACTTTCTCCATTTTGTTGATATCTCTTGGGCTGTGTGGATGGCTTAGTCAGTTAAGCGTCTGCCTTCACCTCAGATCACGATACCAGGATCTTGGGATCGAGCCTCGCATCAGGCTCCCTGCTTAGAGTGGGGAGCCTGCTTCTCACCGTCCCCCCTGCACTCTCTCTCTCTAATAAATAAATAAAATCTTTTTTTTTTTTTTAAAGGACTTGGTATCTCTCCTGTATCTGCTACACATTTCCACTGGCATATTTAACAGGGGGCTGGAAACTTGCTCTTATATACTTGGGGTGAGTTCAGAAAGTAGTTATTGACTTATGCCTAAGTCAATGCCTAAGGTTTTTACATTATATGAATTTTATTCTGCCTGGGGCTGAAAACTTTGAGTACAATGTATGCAAATAAATTAAGAAAGATGCCTCAGTTCATAGGATAGGAATGAACAAATGAACTTCTTGTGACATTAGACATTTCTAGCCCTATTGTAGTCTGCACTTAAAGAAATAGGTAACAGTATGATATCCATTAATATTTACATATTAAGCATCAGACATTGTGTAACATAGGTTCCTGGTGTCAAAGAACTTATAGTCTGGTAAGTTAGAAAGGAAAATAAACTTCATAACAATTAGAGAATTTAATGGATTTTAACCTGGTGCTTACTTTCCCAGTTTCTTTACTGTTACTCCCAATAGTCTGGATATTGTAGAGAATATTGAAAAATCATGATTGACTCCATTACATATCTATGGATTCCTACTTTATCTGGGCTTCAACAGAGTCAGACTTAATTATAATCAATTATTTTTTCCTATTTCTCACAGCAACTATTTCATGTCCTCCCCACTCCCTGTTGGTTCTTTTTTTAAAAAATCATTTTGTCCTTGCCAACAACTGTTGCTTCTTGTGTTGTTGATTTTAGCCATTCTGACAGGTATGAGGTGATATCTCATTGAATTTTGATTTGCATTTCCCTGATGATCAGAGATATTGAACATCTTTCCATGTGTCTGTTAACCACCTGTATGTCTTCTTTGGAAAATGTATATTCATGTTTTCTGCCATTTTTTGGTTGGATTCTTAGTTTTTTGGGTCTTGAGTTTTAGAAGTCCTTTATATACTTTTGACACTAATCTTTTATCAGAGATATCATTGGAAAATAGCATCTCTCATTCTGCAGGTTGCCTTTTAGTTTTGTTGATTATTTCCTTTGCTGTGCAGAAGCTCTTTATTTTGATGAAGTCCCCATAGGTTATTTTCACAATTGTTTCTCTTGTCTCAGGAGTCATATCTAGAAAGAAGTTGTTCCAGCTGATGTCAAAGAGGTTACTGCCTGTGTTTTCCTCTAGGATTTAATGGCAAAGATATAGAGAAAGGAAAGCCCTCTTACTCTGGTGGTGGGAATGCAAACTGGTGCAGCCACTCTGGAAAATAGTATGGAGGTTTCTCAAAAAATTAAAAATAAAACTACCCTATGATCCAGCAATTGCTCTACTAGATATTTACCCACAGAATACAAAAATACCTACTCAAAGGGCTACATGCATCCAATATTTATTGCATCATTATCAATAGCCAAACCATGTAAAGAGTCCAAGTGTCCATTGACAGAGGAATGGATAAAGAAGATGTGGTATACATACTATGGACTATTACTCAGCCATCACAAAGAATGAAATCTTACCATCTGCAATAACATGGATGGAGCTAGAGAGTATTATGCTAAGAGAAGTAAGACAGTAAGAGACAAATATATGATTTCACCTACATATGGAATTTATGAAAGAAAACAAACAAGCATGGGGAAAAAAGGAGGGAGAAAGGCAAAAAAGAAACAGACTCTTACCTATAGAGAACGAACTGATGGTTACTGGAGGGGAGCTGGGTGGGCGGGAAGGGTGCAGTAAGTGATGGGGAGTAAACAATGCACTTGTTGAGATGAGCACCAGGGATTGTATAGAAGTGCGGAATCACTAAATTGTATACCCGAAACTGATATTACACGGTATGTTAACTAACCAGAATTTAAATAAAAAGTAAAAAATTAAAAATAAAAATCTCCTTATCAAGTTATAATTGACATAAAAAATTGTACATATTTAATATACACAACTTAATGAGTTTGGAGATAGGTATGTGTCTGTGTAACCATCACCACAATCTATGCCAAAATCATACTCCAAAAGTTTCCTCTTGTTAATTAATTATTATTAATTATTAGTTATTTTGTTTTAATTAACACTAATTAATTATTATTATTTTTGAACATTATTCTTAGGTACCTGTTTCTTGTTACATCATTTCCTGAGATTGGATTTGTCCATTTCTATTCTAATGACCTGGGATCCTCTCTACATCTGAATTTGGTCATAATTATCTTGATTCACTTGGGTCATCCTAAATCCTTTTATTGGCCTCCATGCCTCTCCTCCTTCATTCTGATTTATGCCACCTTTGTTACCTTGTTCTAGCCTCTGTATTTCCCTTGTAATTTGTTTGTATTCCTGTGATTTTGGTTTTGTTTGATATGATTTTTTGGTTTTGTTCTTGGGTATGCTTCCCTTCAAAGTCTCAGTCTTTTAGTATGGTAATAAGTGCCCATAAGCTTGTCTTATTGACTCTGGTTGTGACCCTCCCTTCAGTTTTCACATCAGTACTCTCCACATGCAGTTTCCTGTACATGTAATATATGATTTTCATATATTGGTTTCTACCTGCGCCTCCATCTGCTCTCCAAATGCACCAATTTCTGCCATATTGTACTATTTACTGTAACCTCAGCAAGTTTCAATTCTGACACAATTTGAGAGAGTCCAGGAATACTCTGGGCATTCCTCAGACTGAGGTCAAAAGATAAGCAATATATACACAGACATAATAAAATAATGAACACAAACATTAAGATAAGTTTATGATAAAGAAATAAGATAAACCAAAAATATAGAGGGAACTATCAAGTGTCTAGATAATTAAGTAATGTTAGTTATAATAATAATATGTCATTTTCAACTATCAAATTGATATAAAATTTAAAAATTAGTGATTCTTAGTATTGGTTATGTATGAAAAGTTTTTATTATACTCATAATCACCTAGAAACAGGAGGTGTGTCACGCCTGCAGAGCCACACAGGAAAGCACAGACAAGATGAGCAGACTGGGGATGCGGGTAGCGTGAGAGAAAGAGGGAGAGAGAGAGAGAGAGAGAGAGAGAGGATTTGCTGGGTAGGACCATTTACTGTGGCTTTTCTGGGAGGGACTGGATGAGATAAGGTAAGCAAGAGAAGTGAGTTTGAATAATTTGGGTGGGCTCTGAGCTGTTAAGGTGATTCTTAGTTGTCTAGTAATTGACCCTGGGGCAATTAAGGTGGGAATAGTGGTTCGCAGAGTCAGTGAGTCTGATAAATCAGGCAGATGAAGTGTGGACTAGAATTGGTTGGTTTATCACTTCTAGCTTTTTGGCTAAAGTCAAGTGTAGGATTTGTTGGTTTGCATATCACAGATATGCATCCAGGCAAGTCCTTTATTATCTCTGGGAATTAGCTAACCCTAGGAGGGACAACTCCTCCCCAGTTACCAAGGATCCCGATGCCAGAGCATCAAGAACACACAAAATAAGAAAATGTAGTCAACACAATGGTTGTGGGTAATCTAATATCCCTGTCATAACAGTTGTTTCCCTTTTTGAATCACCAATTTTCTCTAAGAGCCCTACAAGAAAAGAACAAAGTTAGAGGACTTTCACAATTTGAATTCAAGGATTACTATGAAGCTATAGTAATCAACACAGAGTGGTATTGACATAAGGATAGATAAACAGATCAATGGAACAGAATAGAAGGTCATCACCAACTGATATTTGAAAAAAATAGCTTTTCAGTTCAATTCAATTCAATGGGTAAAAACAGTCTTTTCAGCCAATAGGGCTGGAATAACTGGTAAATATATGGGGGGAGATGGGCCTTGACACTCATCTGACACTGAACTCAAAATTAGAGTGAAGCATGGACTCAACATCAAAACTAAAATCATAAAGTTTCTAGAGGAAATCTTCTTCCATAAGAACAAAACCATCCGCATGATCTTCATGATCTTGGAGTAGGCAAAGATTTCTTAGAGAAGACAATAAATCCACTAACTTCAATAGAGAGAAAATTAAGAAATTTACTTCACTGAAATTAACATATAAAGAAAAAATGCCCAATAATAAAAAAATAGCCCAATGAAAATTGGCAAAACTCTTGAACACATATCTCACTGTAGAGGCCCAAATGGATAATAATCAAAATAAAAGGTGCTCAACATCATTACTTATCAGGGAAATGCAATTAAGTCCATGATGAATTGCCACTTTTTACTCCCAATGGAATAGTTAAAATTAAAAAGACCAATAATACTAAATGTTACTGATGAGGTGGTACAACAAGGAAACTCATTTTGGAAATCTGTTAGTGTTGGTTTGCAGCCTCAGGAGTTCTCCACTAGAAATCTGAAGCTGGCTCTTCTACATGGAGGGCAGGAGAGATGGAAGAAAGAGGCAGACCCCTCCAAGTTGGTAGGTGGCAGTTTTAATAAGCAAGGACACTTACATATGAGGCTTGTCTTAGGCAACTGCAAGATGAGCAGATCTCTGCACCATCCTATCAGAATTTTAAAAGTGTATTTAAAGGCCTTAACAGGGATTAGTCCAGACTACACATTATCCTCTCAAAAGGCTGCAGCCTTGAAATGGCAGAACACAAGATTCCAGGGACCTGGGAAGGGATTAGAGGTTCCCATTGCTGGGTCCAGCTTGCAGATCAACCAAAGGTCACATCCTCTCAATGACTATCTCCAACAGATAGGCAGTTTCTTATAAAATTAATCATAAATTTATCTTACGACATGCTAATTCTACTCCTAAGTATTTATTCAAAAGAATTGACATTTTCCTCCAGATTTTCATTTACCTTCTGACTAGGTTTTGGCAATGTACACTAAATATGTTTGGTTTTTGTTCTTATTCCCATAATTAGGTCGAATCAATATTCAATGCCGATGAATGTGTTCTCTAAAGACCTAAGAGCTAGTTAGAATTTCTTGCTACAATGGTTACCTAATCATTTTGCTTAGATACCTTTCTTTAACTGTTTCATTATAATTATAATGCAGATAATAATAGTGTCTCTAAAAGTACAACGTGTTCATCTCAGGTTCTGAGGATTAAATGAGGTACTACATGTAAAATGTAAATATGGATGATGATGATTATTATCATAACTTGTCAGTCTAAGTAAGTAATTAGTCTGGCTCCATTTTCTTGTGAGAATTTTCAACCTGTGATTTCATTTTTTCTATTTCTGGGGTATTTCTTTAATTTATATCTTTTTTTCTTCTAGTCTTTTGATTTTGTTCTTTGGTAACACTATGTATGAAAATGTTGGATCTCCTTTACCTATCTTCCTTCTTTTTTTTTTTTAAAGATTTTATTTTTAAATAATCTCTACATAAAATTGGGGCTCAAATTTACAACCCTGAGATCAAGAGTTGCATGCTCTACTGACTGAGCCAGCCAGCTACCCCTCCTTTGCTTACCTATAGGAAGATACTTCCTATAGCACCTTCCTATCGCACCCTTTCTAAAGTTTTAAAATCTTTTTTCATTTTATTACTCAATTTTATGTAATGATGCTATATGTTTCTTATGTGCTTTCTGCATGTTTATTTTTCTTTATTCCACTTCCAATGTGATTGCTATTTCTGTGATGGCTCTTTTTTTTTACCCTTCCATTTCTTAAGCTGATTTAGCTTATTTTCCATCTTCTATTGTTATTTTTCCATGATTTCTCTGAGTTGTATTATCTCTGATTTGTGTTTTTGTTTTAAAGAGGCACTTGCTTCATTATGTTTTTCATATTTACTACACTGTATTTGACTACAACTTTTCTTTACTCCTTGTCATTATTTCTGGAGTAACTGTTCTATACATTTTATTTATTTTCCTCATTGTTCTCCTTCCTCTTTTAAAAAAATGATCTTATGTATTTTTAAAATTATTCTTCATTTTTTGAATGAGGTTAATTATTCTTGGATAACCCATCTGCAGGAGAGTTTGATAAAGAAAGGATAGTGTTATGATCCAGATTCTCAGGAATTCTGATTATGACATGGGCTCTATAAAATCTTTTAGCTTTTATTCCTCTCTAGTCAACTAAAAATGGTACTTTAGGCTGTTTTTAATCTTTATCTTTGTCTCCCACTCAGATAGTTGCCAAAATATAGCTTATCTATGTTTTCCTAAATTAGCTCCACTCTTTCAGATATTTTAGACTTGATGCCAAAGAGAATCCATTGGTTCACAACCTCTGGAGCTATCCTGGGTGAAATCTGAAATGGCCTCTCTATAGGGAGGGCAAGGAGAGACTGAATAAAGAGGCAGACTCCTCCTGACCGGTAGGCAGCAGGTTCAAAACAAGGGAGCTGACTTCCAAGGCTTGTCTCAGGCAGCTGCAAGATGAATAGATCTCTCCACCCACCTGCCAAAATTTTAAGTTTATATAGAGCTCTTAACTAGGTTCAGTCATGTACATCATCCAGATAGTCTCAACAGCACATTGCTCTCTCAGCACATTGCTGTGCCCTTGAAGTGCCTCCCACTGTGGGAATGGTGGGGAGAATGTACACTGCAAGGACAGGGAAAGGGGTGAGGGGTCTCAATTTCCCTGGTCACATCCTCTGCATTACCTCCTCTAACAGTATCCAAGGGGGCTTCCATTATTAATCTACACAACTCATTTATCCTGTTGTAAGTATGAAATAATTAAAAAAAATCTTATTAGAGTACGCCACTTACTTTAGAGAAGTAAAGTTCTGCTGGCTTTTTTTGAGCTTTTAGCTGTAATTGCCCTTACTCCATATCTTGCTGTACCTTTTTTTTTGTTTTTAAGATTTTATTTATTTATTTGAGAGAGAGAAAGAGAGGATCAGTGAGAGGAAGAGGGAGAGAGAATCTGAAACAGACTCTGTGCTGAGGAAAGAGCCTGTCCTGGGGCTTGATCCTACAACCTGGAGAATACGTCCTGAGCTGTAATCAAGGGTTGGATGCTCAGCTGAGACGCCCCTCTTGCTGTATTTTCTGTTTGACTTTCACAACTTTTTGTAACCTTTCTTTTGTTTTACGATATGGAGGTTCAGATTTCTCTAGTTTATTTATTTTGTAAGAAGCAAAATGACCATTTATTTATTTTTTCCATTTTTTAAATTTAAATTCAATTAACTAACATAATGTATTATTAGTATCAGAGGTAGAGGTCAGTGATTCATCAGCTTTATATAATACCCAGTGCTCGTTACACCACGTGCCCTCCTTAGTGTCCATCCCCCAGTCACCCCATCCTCTTATCCCCCTCCCTTCCATCAACCCTCAGTTTGTTTCCTATGATAAAGAGTCTTTTATGGTTTGTCTTCCTCTCTGGTTTCATGTTTTATTTTTCTTCACTTCCCCTATGATTCTCTGTTTTGTTTCTTAAATTCCACATATTAGTGAGATCATACGATAATTGTCTTTCTCTGACTGACTTATTTCTCTTAGCATAATACCTTCAAGTTCCATCCACATCGTTGTAAACAAATTTTTCTAGTTTAATCAAAGATAGATTTATATTTTGTTTCTCATATTACTTATCAAGGAGGCAATGCTCAGCTTATTTTATTACAATTAAATCAGATGTTCTTCCAGACATATATATATATATATATATATAATCCCAACCTATCAAGGTGCTTAATGGAATAAAAGGGTTTTAATTTTGCTGTAGTCTGCTGTGGTTGGATGGTGATGTGTTTCTAAATAGCAAATTTTCTTTCTTCCTTCTCATATATGTCTGCATATATCTAAATCAATGACTATGTGTACCTTTATTTATTTAAAAAATAAACTTGAAGGGAAAATTCTAAAACATTAATTATGATTATGCATGAAAGAAACCACTGCAGCCCCAAATTTTGTAGATATACCTGATTCTAAGAAAATACCAACCATCTAGAAGGTCACAAATACCAGATGGGGAAAAATGTAGAAATAAAAGTCAGAGTATGGAACAGAAGTCCAGGGATAGGCAAATCAGGGATGAATCAGAGATTGGTGTGGGAGGAGAGATGAGGTCAAGAAGCTCTGTTGATCTTTAAACTTGCATTTCTGAGCCATGTGGGAAAATAGCGTGTGGGTGTTTTGGCCTGGCTTAAACGATAGTGTGTCAATAGAAAACAAGCCTGCCATATATATTTACTCCTCCATACTATTTTGATCCTGCCAGCCTGGAAAATACAGGCTAGAAAATTTTTACTTATTCTTTTAGGTATAGTTCAATGATGATCAGTTCTCTCTGGCTTTCTGGATTCCTATTATCTTCATTCCACTTTGATTTCTTCTTTTCTCCCCTAGCTGTTTAAGCATGTCTCTGTTATAGTGCTTAAAAAGTGCATTTATATTGTTGCTTGTCTGTTTTTTTTTTTTTTTTTTAGTTTATGAATTTTTAGATGATGAATTCATTGAAGGCTAGAATTTAATCTCGTGATTTTTAGTTCCTGGCACATAACTTGAGATACACTGAATTCTTAATAAAGGTCATACATGTTATTGAATCATGGTGTTTTTATATGGCACTAAATGTCTTAGCATAATGGATGCCTTAGGAGTTTGATAATGTTTAGTTCAAAAGTCTTCAATGCATCAGTTTAAATTTTTGTAGTGATATTTGAAATATCTGTGTACAGTTATAATTTCTATGATTTAAGTGCCTAGTAATCTTTAATATAATTACAAATATTTTAGTTATAAAATCAGGTTTCATTCAAAACTTTTTGACCATTCTATGGAAAGTTCTAATTTTAAGGAAGTTATAGATTGTAAAAATCACGGTGTGTGAAACTTTAATTGTCTGCCCTTTGTGAATTTTCAGTTAATCTGAGGAACTTTAGTTCTAATTTACCTGGACTAAAATACATTTCCTTAATCTGTGCTTAACTCATGGCAACAGACTCGTTGCAGAATGAGTCTAAGAGTTACTTTCCAATGTTTTGATGATCTGTGATCTGCACATACTGTGTATACCAGTAAAGACTGCAAGTATGATTTGCTCTGTTATTTTCATGAATAAAATTAATTGAATGTTTATTGCCAGGCACTGGCAGGTGATAAATACTTTACACAAATTATTGACTTGGATTCTTTCTTTTATTGATAAGAAAAGTAACTCTTGGTGGGATTAAGTAACATGCCTAACCCCACCCAGCTGGCAAGTGGCTGATCAGACAGTGTAACCCCAAAGCCCATATTCGTCACCATGGTGCTATTTCACCTCTGTAAAGGATGAATGAAAAATAGCTACTCAATTTGACTCAATTTGATAAGATATTGTTTGGTAATACTGGTTCTGCTTCTGCAGACTCAAAGTTAGGTCAAGAGAGGCTCAGAGGTTTCTTGGCACATGATACAACTTAACAGAATTTTTCAATTACTATGCAGAGCATCACGGAGCCAGTCTCAAACTCCTCTGATTTGTGTGCTTGAAATTCCAATCCCTTGTGAAATGGCCAAGGATGTTTAAAATTGGAAGAAGCTTCAGTAGGCTGTCCTTCCATGACCTCTTTTTTTGCCTCAATCACAATGTATGTGTGAGTCTAGGGAGAGCAAGATAGAGACCATTTATTTCATAGCAACAAGGTTCTGTTGCTGGGCATTTTGTGTGTGTGTGTGTGTGGTGAACGTCTCTAATTTTATTTTATTTTAATTTATTTATTTTTAAATATTTTATTTATTTGTTTGACACAGAGACAGCACAAGCAGGGGGAGCAGCAGAGGGAGAGAGAGAAGCAGACTCCCTGATGAACAGGGAGCCCGATGATGCAGGGCTCCATCCCAGGACCCTGAGATCATGAGCTGAGCTTAAGGCAGATGCTTAACCGACTGAGCTACCCAGGTGCCCCGTGATTTTTTTTTTTTTAATATGTAAGGCTGAGCTAAGAAACTAATTGGGTAAGTAAACTGGTAAACTATTTGAAAAATATAACAAATATTTTCTGAAAAACAAAATAAACCAACACAGGGCTAGAACAAATGCCTATATGTAATGTTGCATTTTTTTTTCTTTTTTTTTTTAAACCTCTGTAAGTCAATGCTATGCCTAAACAGAAGAAAGAGAGAAACTGAAGGAGGCAAGAAGCAGCGCATGGACTCTTGTAGCACATCTTGCCTTCAGATCAGCGTAATAGCCTGTATGTGTGGTAAGCAGCTGTGAGAAAGGTGATTTCCCACCCTGCAGGGGTTATTTCCTTGGGACAAAGAATGAAGAGCAATGCCTACTGATGACAGTGAAGTGGGCACTTATCTTCAGAGAATTCAAATGCAATGAATGATTTGTACAAAAACCTAGGAAAACTAGACCAGAATATATTCCTACATATATGTATGTGGAATAAATTAGTATATCAATTTATAGGGGAATTATTAAGCTCTAGGTCAGATCAGCTGTAATAATTGAATTTTGCTCTTGGATTGACTACAATAATAATTACCAGATTAATTTTCCAAGCCAGGTACACCAATTGACTGCAATGAATGCTCTCTCTGCACGCAGAATGTACAGAGGTGAGGCAGGCAGTGTCACACTATTCTAACCACCTGTTATAAACAACGCTTTTAGGGACCCGAAGAGACATTTTTCCAAAGAAGTCATGCAAATGACAACAGACACATGAAAAGATGCTCAGCATCATGAATCACAGGGAAAGGCCACAAAAAGTTATCATCTTCTACCTTTAGGGATGGTTATTATCAAACAAACAAGAAATAAATGCGTTGAGGATACAGAGAAAAGGGAAGGTCGTGGACCATTGGTGTGGATGAAAACTGGTACAGCCACTCTGGAGAACAGTGTGGAATTTCCTCAAGAAATTCCACATCTGGGAATATCTCCAAGGAGATGAAATCATTATTTTGAAGAGATATCTGTACTCCCAAGCTCATTATTCACGATAGCCAAGGTAGGGGAAAAGCTGAGTCTACCAGTGGCTGCTTAGGAATTTTTTTCTCTTCCGCCACCTTTTCTTTATTGTGTTGAAACAGACATAAAATAAAATTTACCGTCTTAACCACTTTTAAACATACACTTCAGTGGTATTAAACACACTCACTTTGTTCTACAGCCATTACCACCATCCATCCTCATAACTCATTTCGATTTGTGACACTCAAAGTCTATACCTATTAAACAATAACTGCGCATTCCCCCCTCCACCCAGCTCCTGGTGAACACTGTGATATTTTCTGTCTATGATTTTGATGACTCCAAGTACCTCATACAGGCGGAAGGACACCTTATCTGTCTTTTTCACTCAGTATAATGTCCTCAAGGTTCATGCTGTTGTAACATTTGCAGGATTTCCTTCCTTTTAAGGCTGAATAATGTCTCATTGAATGTATACACCACATTTTGCTTAAACACTCATTGGCTGATGGACACTTGTATGCTTCCACTTTTTTAGCTATTGTGAATAATGCTGCTATAAATGTGGTGTACAAATAACTCTTTGAGATCCTGCTTTTAATTCTTTTGGGCATATATCCAGGGGAATTGCTAAATCAATATGATAGTCCTATTTTTAATTTTTTGAGGAACTTCCATGCTGTTTTTCCAGTGGCTTTACCATTTTACATTCCCACCTAACATTTATTGCTAACACTTGTTTTGTTTTTTTAGAAAGTAGCCATCCTAATGCGTACGAGGTGATATCTCATTGTAGTTTTGATTTGCATTTCCCTTATGTACAGTATCTTTTCATAAGCTCATTGGTCATTTGTATGTCTCCTTTGGAGAAATGTCCATTCAAGTCTTTGTCCATTTTTGAATCAAGTTTTTTGTTGCATTTTAGGAGTTCTGTGTATATTCTGGGCATTAATTCCTTATCAGATATATGACTTGAAAATATTTTCTTCCATTTGTAGGTTTTCTTTTCACTGTGAATAGTGTCTATTGATGGGTAAGGAAGATGTGATAGAAATATACAATGGACTTTTATTCAGCCTTAGGAAAGATATTTATTTATTTATTTATTTATTTTTGTGAGAGAGAAAGAGAGAGTGCATGTGTGAATGAGCACAGCAGGGGAAAGGGCAGAGGGAGAAGCAGACTCCCAATGGAGCAGGTAGCCTGATGTGGGACTTGATCTTAGGACCCTGGGATCATGACTTGAGCTGAAGGCAGATGCTTAACTGACTGAGCCACCCAGGTGCCTCATGAAAGAAATCTTGTCATTTGTGACATTGTGAATGTATCTGAAGGGCATTAGGCTAAGGGTACAAATACTGCATGATATCACTTATATGTGGAATTTAAAAAAACAAAAAGTTGAACCCATAGAAACAGAGAGTAAAAAAGCCATTATCAGGGGCTGGGGGTCGGGGGGTGGGCAAAATATAGAAAAGTTGGTAAAGGGTACAAACTTTCAGTTATAAGATCAATAAGGTCTTAGGATCTAATGTATAACATGATGACTATGTTGATAGCACCAAATTGTATAATTTAAATTTGCTAAGAGAGGAAAATTTAAGTGTTTTTACCAAAAAAAAAAAAAAAAGGAGAGAGAAAAAAGAAGTATATGAGGTGATGGATGTATTAATTAATTCCATGTGTTAGTCCTTTCTCAGTGTATACATATATCAAATCATCAGAGTGTACACTTCAAATATTCTATAATTGTACTTGGCAATTATCCTCTGGTAAAGCTGAAAAAAAAAAAGGAGTAGCCTCCTGGAATATTTGTAAAAAAGTATAAAAATAAAAAACAGAAAACCAAGCCCTATAGGAGTTACTGTAGTACATTATGGTGCCAGATGAGGAGGTAGAATGGAAAAGTTTGAATATCCCCTTGGTATATGACAAAGCTGTATCATTCTATCAGCCAGTTACTATTTACTGAGCAGCTATTATATGTGCTTTGATACAATGGAAGGGATTCAAGACCCCATCACCTGATCACAAAGCCCAAAAAGAAAGGGAAAGGAAGAAAAAGGGTGACAAAGATAAACTTTACCATACTGGTCTTGAGCCTTGGTTAGGAAGAAATCACTTAGGCAAACTAAAGATCCCTGGGGTCTCCTTTGCCCTAATGTCATAGCTTGTCTATGCCATGTCTTGCCTATTGTCATGCCATAATCGTATGAGAGATAAGTCTCTAATCACAGTTTTAAAATAAATATAAATTAATATGCTACTCCCGTAATTTGAGATCTGACTATAAATGGGAGCTTTTATGAGCTAAAGACTATTCATGGCAGGTCCTTTACTGGCCCTAACAGCCCCTCGCTACTATTTAGAAGGGGCTCCTCTTCTTCAACACAGGTTACTACCATCATATGATTTTGTTAAAACCAGACACTGTACTTCCCACCAGCAGGAAATTATCATACTACATATACAAATATGCAGTGCCTTTGGTTTGCATACCTCTCTCTTAAGTTATGCAATGGCATAACCTATGTCTTTGATTCAAGGAACTATGGGCATATATAGTAGTTGAACATTTCTTTTAAGTGAATATTTATGTAGTGCCAGCTTCATCTGACATTTACATGTAAAGTGCTCAGAAAACAACCTAGAACACAGTAAGTGGTGGGGATGTCAGAGATTTTTATGCTATTAACCCAGTTGAGACACACACACACACACACACACACACACACACACACACACACACATTCTACACGATAGATACTCTAGCTTTTTTCGCTAAAATGCAGTATACGTGTTCCTAAAAAACATCACATTCTACAAATGTTTGCACTAAACCAGCAGGGTTCATAGGGAATATAGGGTAAAAAGAGACCATCCAAAACAAGCAAAACTTTCTAAGCACAGCATCAATAGAATTAATTAAAATGGCACATTTTAAAAACATGATAAATGCCTGATAAGTAAAATGGGAGTTTATGTGTAGTTTTCTCCTGATCAAGAATGTAGAAAAAAATGCTATAGAAAATACAGGACTTTAACGTTCTAAAAATGTGGAGTTTACTGCACTTAAGGCTGTGTAAGGAAGAACAAACCCTTCTTTTTAAAGATTATTTATTTATTTATTTGACACACAGAGAGAGAGAGAGAGACAGGTTCCCCGCCAAGCAGGGAGACTGATGTGGGGCTTGATCCCAGGACTCTGGGGTCATGACTTGAGCCAAACTGACCTACCCGGGTGCCCCAAGTACAGACACTCTTTAGAGGTGACATGCACCAAGTCAGGAAGCACCATGTAGATAGTCATTGCAAGACAGATTATGTGCCAAATCAAGTCAAAACAGTAAGAGCGAGCCCAGTTTTCACCACATACAGCCCGGCATTTCCTCAAAGCTCACACATCTGAGTCTTCACATACCTTGAATTCAGCTGCTGATACTTAGTGATGTGAAACACAAGCCATGTAGAGAAAAATTTCATGTGAACCAGCACATTAATGCATTATATTGATGGCATTCTCTCATTTACCAGTCATGAATGAGTCAATTCACATTACACAGACACATGTTGTAGCAGAGCAAAAGTATGTCTTCATTTCACCAATGAGAAAATCAAGGAACCAGTGGGGAGGCGGGTAGGGGAAGGGTGAAATAGGTAATGGGGATTCAGGAGGGCACTTGTGATGAGGGCTGGGTGTTGTATGGAAGTATTAAATCACTCCATCTTACCCCAGAAACTAATATCACACTGTATGTTAACTAACTAGTGTTTACAAACTTAAAAAACAAAGGATATTTAGTATTTAGAGCCCTCCCTGCCCCCCAGAAAAAAGAAAAAAAAAAAAAAGAAAAGGAAGCAAGCCTGGAAAACTTACCTAAGGTTAATAGCCAGTTAAGTGCTGAAACCAAGGTTTGAACCTCGATGCTTAATCACTTGGCTTCACTGCTTCTTTCAGATTTTGTAAATGATTTCAAGAATGAAAACTTCCATTATATCAAAGCACACACAATAGGTGCTCTTTACTGAGCAGCTGATTGAATGAATCAGCTTTTTCATATACTGAAAGTATATACAATATTTTCCATTCTACCTCCACGTCCGGCACTAAAATAAGGTAAGACAGTAAGTCCGACTGCATTTTCAGACTTTAATTCCTGCAGTTCTCAGTCCAGTGGTGATTGAGATGTCAGCTGTCCCTCCATTGCCTTCTGTGAACTTGCCCCAAAAGAATTTGTTTCAGATAAAAACATTAGTGAGCTGTATAGAACTTGCTGGTTCTTTCACAGGTGATTTGGAGGAAGGAGGTAATACTGTGTATGTCTATAAGCAAAAAACCTGAGGTACTCCTTCAATATAAAGTCTTTTTCTTTGCCACAAGACCATCAAGGGTCACTTAGCTCACTTCCCTGATTTATTGCCTAAATTTATAACTTTATTCTTCCTTCCAGATTTTTTCTGGACTTTCAAGTGTGATTTTTAGTAGGAGAGGAATCTATCTTCTCCCTCAGTTCCTACCTGTTCACATGCATACTCATTTGGGAGCCCCGCAAAATAGAATCATCTAGCTACCAAGATGTAAACTCTCTGCAGTGTTATAGTAACTAAAGTTTTTTTTTTTTTTCCAAATTGCATACTTATTTGTCATATGTAATTCACAATATGGGGCAAAATACCAATAGATTAAACTGTCCCTCCAAATATTTACCTTTAATCAAATTCATAATCAACAAAGCATACTAATGAAATTCTGTTTACTTGGTGTAGGGCAGATTGTGTGTGTGTGTGTGTGTGTGTGTATGTGTGTGTGTGTATGTTCCTTTACTCTTTCTTGGTCTATTCTCAGTCAACCACTCTACGCCACCTATTGTGATAAGGGTCATGTGACTGGTTTATGGGCTAAATTTGTAAAGAAAAATGCTAATTCAGGTTAGGCTCTGAGTAAGAAAAAGGAATCAAGGTTGACTCCAGTGACCCTTGTACCTTTTATTGGCCATCATTTCTTTATTCACAGTGGGCTTCTCCAAGATACTTCGGTGCACAGCTACCCACAAACAATTGCACATCTTAATGTTCTCTCTCAGTGTACCATTTCAGTCTTAGAGTGATTTTCAGGAATGTGTTCCCAGATAACTTGGCACACAGCTGCATCAGCTGATTAGCTCCAGAACGTTCCATCTAGTGTCTTGGGCAGGTTTCACAATTTGCCTTTTGGGTGACTGAATCATACATGTAAGGATCATTATGCTATCTTGGCCATGCCATGTCAAGGCCTTTTCAGTCACCTGAACTACATTCTAAGAAAGAGAAAATTGTTAAAATCTTAGCTTTTAACTGGTGATGTTTTAAATAAAACTAAGTGTTGCTATGGCTGAGGTCAAAATGTTGTTGCTTGTGTTGTCTTCTGGGATTTTAATGATCTTCCCGTCTCACATTTAGGTCTTTCATTCATTTTGAATTTATTTCGTGATGGTGTAAGGAAGTGGTCCAGTTTCATTCTTCTGCATGTGACTGTCCAATTTTCCCAACACTATTTGTTGAAGGGACTTTTTTCCACTGGATATTCTTTCCTTTGTCAAAAACTAATCAGCCATAGAGTTGTGGGTTCATTTCTGGGTTTTCTATTCTGTTCCATTGATCTATGTGTCTGTTTTTGTGCCAGTGCCATATAGTTTTGATTACTTCAGTTTTGTTATATAACTTGAAGTCCAGAATTGTGATGCCTCCAGCTCTGCTTTTCTTTTTCAGGATCGCTTTAGCTATTCAGGGTCTTTCGTGGTTCCAATTAAATTTTAAGATTATTCTGTGAAAAATGTTGCTGGTATTTTGATAGGGATTGCATTAAGTGTATAGATTGCTTTGGGTATTTAGATTGTCCATTTCTTCTTCTGTGAATTTTGGCAGATTTTGTATTTTAAGGAACCAATCCATTTCATCTAGGATACCAACTTTATGTGCATCGAGTTGTTCGTAATATTCCTTTATTATCCATTTAGTAAGGGATGATTGTCCATTTTTATAAAGGGATCTGTAATATTGTCCTCTCTTCCATTTCTGATATTAGCAATTTGTATCTGCTTTATTTATTTATTTATTTATTTATTTATTTATTTATTTATTTTTGGTTAGCCTGGCTAGAGGTCTATTAATTTTATTGATTTTTTCAACAAGTTTTTGATTTTGTTGTTTTTCCTATTGATTTTCTGTTTCAGTTTCATTAATTTCTGCTCTACTTTTCATTATTTCTTCTAGTTACTTTGGATCTAATTTGCTCATTTTTTTCTGTTATCCTTAGGTAGGAGCTTAGATGATTGATTTTAGAGTTTTCTTTTTTGCTAATACATGCACTCAATGCTATAAATTTCCTTCTAAGTACTACTTTAATTGCATCCCACACATTTTGATAAGTTGTATTTTCATTTTCATTTAGTTTAAAACATTTAAAAATTTTCCTGGAGATTTCTTCTTTGACACATGTGTTAATAAGGAAGTGTGTTGCTTACTCTCCATGTATTTGGTGATTTTCCAGCTATCCGTTTGTTATTGATTTTTAGGTTAATTCCATTGTGGTCTGAGAGCAGACATTGTATGCATTTCAGTTTTGGAAATTTCTAATGAGATATCCTCAAGTGTGGAGATTATCTCCTCAGCCAACTATAATCTTCTCATCAGCCTGATCAAAAAAGTTCTTCATTTTTGTTAAGAGTGTTTTTGATCTCTAGCATTACCTTTATGGTTTTTCCTTGGAATTCCCATGTCCCTGCCTGCATTGCTCATCTGTTCTTGCATACTGCCTACTTTTTTCATTAGAGCCCTTAGTAGGTCAATCAGAGTTATTTTAAATTCCTGGTCTGCTCATTCCAATATCTCTGTCATTTCTGAGTCTGGTTCTGATGCTTGCTTTCTCTCTTAAAACTTTTTTCCCACTTTTTGTATGTCTTATAATTTTTTTTCATACCTAAACATGATTTGCTGGGTGAAAGGAACTGCAGTAAATAATCTTTTGGCAATATAGTGGTAAATTTTAAGGTAAGGAAAGTGTTCAGTAGTACTATGATTAAATTTCAGGCTTTTAGTGAGCAATAAAATGACCAAATATTAGGTAAATTTAAATACCAGTATTGTTTCTACTCTGGTAATAAACCTCAGTAAAGTAAGTGAAAAAAATTTGTAATAGTAACAAAACTATGAAATGCTTAAGAATAAATTTAGTGAGGGATGCCAGAATGACTCAGTTGGGTGTCTGCCTTCAGCTCAGGTCATGGCCCCAGGGTCCTGGGACTGAGTCCCACATTGGGCTCTTTGCTCTACTGGGAGCCTGCTTCTCCCTTTGCTTGCTGCTCCCTCTGCTTACTCTCTCTCTCTCTCTCTGATGAATAACTAAATAAAATCTTAAAAAAAAGAATAAAATCTAGTGAATGACAAAGCTCTTGTTTTAATTATTTAATAAATGGTGCTGACACAAAGGGGATCTATGATATATTACCAATCAAGTGTAAGAAATAAGATGATAAAACTCCTACAATAGAATCTAAGCTACATGCACAGTCTAGGTTTGTGAAAGGTCATCTTTATTATTATTATTATTTTTTAGATTTACTTATTTGAGGAGGGGAGGGGCAGAGAGAGAGAGAGAAAGAGAGAATCTCCAGCAGACTTCCACTGAGTGTGGACCCTGATGTGGGGCTCTTTCCCATGACCCCAAGATCACGACCTGAGCTGAAATCAAAAGTTGGTGTGTAACCAACTGAACCACCCAGATGCCCCTGTAGAAGATCTTAAATAAGCTTAGAAACTTAGATAGCCATATTTGAGGCATATTTGATTTAAAAAATTAAAAACTTATGATAAAAATTCAATTAACAAAACAAACAGATATGTAATATCTATAAATATCTGACATAATATTTGTTATATTGCTTCTTTGTTATATTAACAAATAGATAAACAATATGACAAACGTGTACAGGCCATGAATAAAAGAGAAAATCCAAATGACGAACAAAAGCAGAAAGGAAGGCCAAACTAATAATACCCAGATATCACTTCACATCAGATTGGCTGCATTTGAAAAGACTGCTCACACCAGTTGCTGCCAGGATATAGGGAACATGAACTCTCAAACATGTTTATGACAATATTACTGTGACCACTTTCTGGGGAGGCAATTATGGAATATCTATTAAAGATTTTAAAATAATATGCATTTTAACTCAGTAGTCCTTTACTTGGGAAACATCACATGGAATTATGAGCCTCAGTAAGAACATATTTTCAAAGATGTCTATTGCTAAAATGTGGTGAAAATAATTAAGCAAATGAATACAGCAAACGAGAAATGAATACATAAGTAAATAAAGCAAAGTAAATGTTCATCAATAGAAGAATGGCTGAATAAATTATAGTATAGGCACACAATTGAAAGAAAATATAACTATCCTACCAGACATAATGTGATTTACATGAAATGTGTGAAAAAAGGCAAGAAACATGGTGAGTGCTATGAAGTGTGTAAACCTGGCGATTCACAGACCTGTACCCCTGGGGATAAAAATATATTATATACTTAAAAAAATAAAAATAAATAAATTTTTAAAAAAAAGGCAAGAAACGTGTGTGTGTATAATGAGTTGGCTATGAGTTTACTTTACACAGGTGATATGCACACCACATGTGTATATATGTAGATGTGCCTGTATATGGTACATGTATGTGTATATGTTTGTACATCTTGTATAAACCTGAAAAAATATAGATGATAAATTCCAACTTCACACCAGTATCTATAGGCATGTGGGTGGGTGGGGACATGTGATAGGGAACCCGGGGATGATAAAGGAACAAACTAAAATAGGAAAAGATTTTAAAAAATGAGTGTTTTAAACATGATACTATACTTATGCATTTATGTGGAAAGTATAAATGCATGTACATATGATATTTAAAAAGTAGTTGGAATGATCTTCCAAGTGTCATAAGGTAGATAGTGACTAAGTCAAGACTGGAATCCAGATTGTTCTGATGCCACAGCTATGGCTCTTTTTAGTACTACAAGCTTTCTTAGTTTATAAATATGATTCACGATATCAACAAAGATATGTTGGTTAGTAGAGAGACTGGGCACAGCAGTACAATACTCTAACAATCCTAAAAGCTTAAAAAATAAAATTTAGTCATTTTCTAAAATTTTCACTAGCCTTTCCTTTATGTAGCAAGGTCACTATCAGTGGTAGGTATGAGAAAGTTCTTATTGACTGTATTTTTACAATTATTATCTTTCCCATACCTTTTTTCTTGGGTTCTTGGATGGTAAGATCATGCAAAATATTTTAGTTATCTGAGAAAATATTAGCTTCTTTATTTGTGTCCAAAATTCATCTCCTGAGTATATTCCTATTGAGAGCTTCTCTGGAAATTCTAATTGTAAAAGTAACAAATTATTTTTAGAAAGAAATAATTAGAAATTAGTCATGCATACTAAGGAATGAGAGAAAACTTACAACCATCTATTATGACTTCATGTCGTATAATGATAAAATATTAGGTAAGATTGTAGGTTCTTTGGAAGTTAGGACACAACACACAGGCACTGGGATAAATGAAATGCAGAATTTTTTGTGACATCCAGCTCCAAATGAGTAAAGTTGTCACACAGGGTCACAGAGGAGGTTGCCTGGGGACATGGCAACAGGAAGTTGCCATAAGAAGTGGCTTAAGTATGATAAGCAAGGTGGAGTTAGCTAGGTTGCAGGGGCTCCATGTGAATTGGCTAATTTGAACATTTTCCAGGGCTGCTGACATACAGGCTGTCTGGAGCTGTCTGGTTTCCTGGCCTGGGACAATTAGGGTGGGTACCTGTTGGTCCTGGAGTGTGAGAGACCCAGAAGGTAAGGGAAGGGGTTGGGATATGGACTTCATCAACTGCTCAAGAAAGAGAACTGACTGGCCTCTAGCCAGGGCCTCCAAACTGGGTCAAGATGACATTTCAAAACAAAACTATATTATACCTCGTAAATGTCCAAAGCATGAGAATACTTCCCAAAGAAAAGTCCGTTTTAGTCTTTCCTAATCTTTGATTCCTCTATCAGTATCATTCTTGTCTTTTTGGGATGACAACCAATTCCTTCCTTCCTTCCTTCCTCCCTCCCTCCCTGCCTGCCTTCCTTCTTTCCTTCCTTCCTTCCTTCCATCAAGATTTTGTTTATTAATTTGACACAGAGAGAGAGAGCACAAACAGGGGGAGAAGCAGGCTCCCTACTGAGTAAGGACCCCAATGTGGGACTCGATTCCAGGACTCTGAGATCATGACCTGAGCCAAAGGCAGGCGCTTAATTGACTGAACCACCCAAGCACCCCTAACAACCAATTTTAATAATAAGTTTCATTTGCATAAATTTCTGTGACTAATCAATAGGAAAATATTTGTATCATTGGTGAGCCTAGGGTCCTCCTACTCCACCATCTTCCCCGGAAGAGCCGGGCCTGCTGTTTTGTAATCAAGTAAACATAGTAACACCTTTGAACATCATTTGTACGTTCATCTTTGTATCATCTCTCCATTTCACAGATGAGGGAACTGAAGCATACAGACATTAGGTCATTGGCACGTGTCACATATCTAATAAACAACAAGGCAAAGCTTTTCACTATAGCGTACTCCAGTCACGCAAAACATGGGAGCCATTTTTATTTTTATAGTTCCATACTTGTTTTAAAATATTGGGAAAGGT
Organism: Enhydra lutris kenyoni; assembly: GCF_002288905.1. Classification (NCBI taxonomy): domain Eukaryota; kingdom Metazoa; phylum Chordata; class Mammalia; order Carnivora; family Mustelidae; genus Enhydra; species Enhydra lutris. Next base: position 50,037,344 of record NW_019154087.1, on the reverse strand, counting down.
CTGAAAAGCATGTCCAGTTTGTAATTTCTCATATATTATTGCCAAGTTTTAAAATGAATTAATTTTAAAGATAAATATTACACAACTAATTGTATAAATGGTATGTGGACGTGACAACATATTAGGACTAAGTTTGCTTGAACTTTTTGCTCTTTCTTAGCTTACTTCTTTTTTTTTTTTTTACCAATAACTTTGTGTTACACAGTTACCTATAGGATAAAATCCAAAGTTTGACGTTATACTACATAGTCTAGCTCTACCCAGCTGATCTCTAAATCTCTCTTCCTGAGAACTGCCCACTGGAGGTCAGGAAGTTGATTCACTGTACTTGAAGGATGTGATGGACATGGGTCAGCTGAATGCCCACCAAACTCTTTCTGCCTAATTTTCTATTTCAAGAGCTAAATTGTATCACTTCTACTGTGATGCCAAATAACACAGACTCAGAAGCTCTAATCTCTCGTTTTTTAAGATAAAGCTATTTAAAAAAATCAATAACTTATAAGGTATATCTTTATATTCTGGGTAATCAGTGAATGTTTATCATGCACCTTTGGTATGTGAGGCACTATATTAACGTCTTTGAGCACTGTCTTCTTGGCTTCATACTCTTATAATTGAGGGGCATGAGTTCTACATGTGAAAAGTGAACTTATAAAAAAAGGGGTGGTAGAGTCCATAATGGCCATTATAAAAGGACAATAGGATGCACTGGAAATGTCACAATATAGAATTAGATATGTGGATTTGCTGCTTATTAACAGCATATCAGTGTGACTTTGGGCAATTTACTTAAGTGTTCTGAAGATTTCTCCCTGTTAAATGGGGGAAAATCTATTTTGCAGAGCTATTGGAAATCATAAGATAATGTTTTGCTAAATGTTGCATAAACTTCTTAGCTACCTGTTAGTATATCTATATATTGAAAGTTTTTATTTATTTAAGCAATCTCTATGCCTAATGTAGGGTTTGAACTCATGATCCCAACATCAAGAGTCAGATGCTCTTTTGACTGAGCCAGCCGGGCACTTCACGAGTGTATTTTTATTTGCCATAATGTTTTCTATGACAGAAGCATATATTACTAATAGGAATTTTGAGACTGAGTTATTAAAAAAAACTGTTTTTCATGTTATAGGCCTAGGAAAACAGTAAACTTATTTTTATTGTTTTTAATTTTAATTCCTATGTAGTCAATATGCAGTGTTATATTAATGTCAGGTGTACAATATTGTGACGCAACACTTCTATACATTACTCAGTGCTCATCATGATATGTGTACTTATCATCTGTTTCACCCATCTCCACCACCCCTCTGGTGACCATCAGTCTATTTTCTATGTTTAAGAGTCTGTTTCTTTGTTTCTCTCTCTCTCTTTTTTTATCTGTTCATTTGTTTTGTTTCTTAAATTCCACATATGAATGAAATCATATGGTATTTGTCTTTCTCTGACTTATTTAGCTTAGCATTATAGTCTCTAGCTCCATCCCTGTCATTGTAAATGGCCATATTTCATTCTTTTTATGGCTGAATAGTCTTCCGTTATATATATATGTACCACTTCTTCTTTATTCATTCATCAAAACACTAAACTTAATATAGTCAAAAGGGAGTATTGCATAATCACAAAATTCCCCCTTTGGAATCATTAAATAAGAAACTATTAAATATGAAAGAATCTATTAGAAAAGACTAACTTGTCCCACCAGATTCCAAGATTTTTATAAAATAATGGTGATTAACTCAACATGGTTTTGATATTGGGAGATGCAAATAGACCCCACATATACATGCATGTATACACACACAAACACCGCTCCCCCCCACACACCCTTTCACATATACATTTACAGAAACTGGGACTCTAACAAGGTGGCACTGTATACCATTGGTGGAAAAAGACTTATTATACAGGGTGGACAATTGGTAACCAGATGGGAAAAAATAGTTTAGATACCAACCTTGCACTCTCTGTAAAAAAATTAATAATGTTCTGGTAGATTATAGATCTAGATTGTGAAAATCTAAATCTTAAAACTTTTGAAAGGAAATATAGAAGAATATCTGTATGACATTAGGATAGAATTTGGAAAAACACCAAAAATAAAAGCAAAATAGGCCTAAGACAGGAATAGATAATTCACAAAAGAGGACATATATGTGGTCTATAAACATATGTAAAGATGTTCAAACTCTCAGTAATTTGGGAAACGCACCCATAATTAGAAAAAAATTAAAAGTTTAGTTATATTACCTATTGGTGATGACATGAGGTGAATGAGAACTCTGACATTGCTTGTGGGAATGTAAATTAGCACAACAATTTTGGAGGATAGTTTTATGATATTCAATAAAGTCGAAGTGCACATACCCTGCAAATTGACAATTTATATCTACATATTAATTCTCATACATGGACAAGGTGACAGGTGCAAGTGTGTCTATTTCAATGTTGTTCATAATAGTAAAAATGATAAACGTGGGATCAGCCAAATTATCAGTAGAGAAATGAATAAGTAAACTCTAGTTTAGTATTACTGTGAAGGGTTTAGCTGAAAGAAAAGGTGAAATAAAGAAGCAAAGAAAGTTATCAAAATGGCTAAATTTCAATAATGTTGGGAAAAAAGCAAACCACAGAATGATAATTGAGTGTGATACAATTTCTACATAAATACTATAGCATTTAAAAATGTATACATAGTTTATGGATATATACTTGCATAAAATGTGTTTGGAATGATACAATCGAACTTAAGTTTCATGTTACATCTGGGGATGTTGGAAAATTAGCTGGGATGGAATCTTAGTTGTTTCAAATGTTTTATTCCTTAATAGAGGGATTCTGAAACAAATATGGAAAATGTTAATTTTTCCTTATTTGTCTTTCTCTGACTTATTTCGCTAAACGTTATACTCTTTAGCTCGATCCCTGTTGTTGCAAATGGCAGTATTTCATTCTTTTTATGTCTGAATAATATTCTGTTGTATATGTATGTACCACCTCTTCTTTATTCATTCATCAAAATGCTAAATTTAATATACTCAAAAGAGAGTATTTATTTATACTCCTTCTAGGAGTATAAATAAATAGCAAGGAGTATAAATAACCTTTTTTACTATTTTGTTAAATGCTTTTCTTCTGTATCTGTCACAATTTTTTTATGATCTAGGAATTCTACTCCTAGTGATTGCCTAGGAGAAATGAAACACATATTCACAAAAGACCTATATAAGTGTGTTCATGGCACCTTTATTCTTTTTTAAAAATACTTAAAAAAAGATGGTATTTATTTATTTGGGAGAGAGAGATGGCAAGAATGGGGAAAGGGGCAGAAGGAGTAGACTCCCCACTGAGCAGGGAGACTGATATGGGGCTTGCTCCCTGGACCCTGAGATCTTGACCTGAGCTGAAGGTAGATGCTTAATCTAGTGAGCCACCCAGACACCCCTGACACCTTTATTCCTAACAACTCTAAACTTGAAATAATACAAACGTCCATCAACAGGGGAAATGGTAATCATATAATGAAATGCTACTCAACTATAGGAAGAAACGAAATGCTGCCACACATAATAACATGGAAAAATCTTATAATAGCTTATATTTACCTTAAAAAGATAAGACACAAGGAAGCCGCATTGTAAGATTCCATTTATACACAGCAGAGTTGGCCACATTATAATAGCCCACTGCAAAATGAAAATGGGGAGCATTGTTCATAAAGCAGGAAAAAAAGTCATTAAAGGTACTAAGACATAAAGTTTTTTCTTCCTTCCAAAGTCTTTTGAGTTATGATGGCATTTTTAATTTGTTATTCAATGTTGTTCTCGACAAGGAAAAATTAAAAATTAAAATCATTGTATTTAAATTTAATATTAAATATTAAAATTTATTGGTCATCCTTATATTGTGCAATGTTAGTTTTAAATGCAAATGTAAGAACATTTATCTTGTATGCAGAATAACTAAAATCACATGATTCATATTTTGTGGCTCATGCATACATATGTATTTTATTCTTATCCAAACAGTGAAAGTTCTGCACAAAACTCATAAAACTGTTTTTATTTCATGGCCTGATATATAAACATTCTGCCAATGCTCTGTCACTTCTGCTTACTGGTGAATAAAGCATGAAGGGTAAAGGAACTATGGCTTATGCTATCTTTCCTTTCTTTTTATATCATCATTTTCAGCGTAAGTGATCACAACTAGCAAATGATAGGTTAGGGCTCCTTGGTCATTAGTGTTTCTCAGAACCCCATTGCTTTCTTTCTGTGTTTGAAGCAAGTTCCGACTGGAATGGACGGTGACAGCTGAGGCTAGTGGTGCCCATGCTATTTCATTCCTAGAGTTGACATGGTTACCTCACACTGAGTCTAACTGAACCTAACTCATCATTTGTCCTTTGGAATTCTGTCCTTGTGGGACATTGTAAAGCCCATGTGAGAATGGGGCAACAAGGAACAGTGGAGCACACCATTGCTACTTCGTTCAATCAGACTCAACTTACAAAGCACAAGTTCAAAGATAAAGTTTTTAAGAATTTCAAGAAAATAATAATAACAGACTAAATATGAGGCCCTTTTGAGCACAGTTACATGTGTTTGCATTTCAGTTAATATATGGTCACATTTTTTGAAACTCAGCAAAACTAAAATTTGTGCAATTTATTATGTGTAAATTGTAAGTAAATTAAAAAAAAAAGATGACACCCCTCCCCCAGTTTTCTCCTAAATTTAAATTACAAAAGCTTTTTATACTTTGATTTAATTTTTCTGGTGACTAATCAGATACTAAACAAAATTAAATTGATTAAGTAATCAATAGACTATTAGATTAAATTGATTAGTTACCAACTTCCTCCTCCATTTTCTCCTAGCTCTGTGACCTACTTCAATAGTTGAGAATGGCAAAACTATTACACAGTCACAGAAGGTGATTTTTTTGTCTTGTTCCATACTTTTTTTTTTTTTTTAACAAAGAAAGCATAATTATCCGTTTGAATAGTATAATACATGAAAAAGAAGATTGTAATGATCAGGCTACAATTTCAACAAAAAAGAAGTATTTCTTGCTTCGAGTCTTATGAAATACATAATGTGTCTGCAATTTATGAGGAATTTACATTTATTTTTCTCTATGACAGTATAACCCCTAGAGAGAAAAGTCTTTGATAGGAATCATGATATTTTGCCTCAATGTACTCACTTGTTCTGGTCAAGGATGCAAATTGAAGGCTGTTTCCCTCTGTGCTATTATCATCACACGATTGTGAAGGACCAAAGTTCAGTATTGCCAGACTTTTGTTCACACTTAGTTATCACATTTGCAATGCAGTCAAGAGCTTGAACATACATACATTCTCAAGATTTTATTTTACCGTTTTCCCAACGACTAATATTCAGCAGGCTGGTGAATTATTTTTACATTTGTCTATAATACAAAAGCTAACATACTGTTTAATTCTTAGTTCGTGGAGGCAATATTTGATAGAAGTACGTGGTAAAGAGACTTATGAATACATTTTTTCTAAGTATTGTGTTATTTGTTCAGAGCTAATATTATTACCTTGAGTATTTGCTATATGTAAAAGGAAAAATCATTTTAAGAAAATATTACAAGTGGAAAAAATTTGCATGAAAATGTTATTTTACAAAGCATATTGCAGTTCAACAAATTTCTCAGTGCCTTTAAATGCTGCCTATGTGAGATGATCCTCAGGCTAGGCGTACAGCCAGCAAAGTCAACAGCATTACAAGCTTGTCCAAAGGAAGAGAACAAAAACACGGAAAACACTTTCTGAATCTCAAAAATCATTACCAGAATTATTATTGTCTGAATTACTATTATTATTACTAACAATTCAGTTTGTTCTTTTTTCTGTTTGAAAATTATACTGTGTAGTTGAAGATGTTTCTCCTCTTATTCTGAATCAGCATTTTGATCTTTTCACTGAATGGTTTATATTATGGTCCCCCTGTGACTTAATTCAATGTTCATCCCCCTTGTGCCAGCTCTTCTTTTTCTCTTAATTCGGTTTTATCATCCTTTCAACTATCAAGAGATTTTGTCTTCACAGAGCCTCAAGAATTGATTCTCTCTTCTCTGTGCCTACACTACACTCTTCTGCTTGGTCTTCTTCATTCTTTCCCTTTGACTTGCAATAACGCACTACTTTTCTTCCCTGCCTCAGTTTCTCCTTTTCGGACTGCATCATTTGTAGTCCCAGCCAAACGCATCTCCGTAAGATGCAGTTTTGAATCTGTAACCTTTAAAGACTTCAGCTAAGACAGTCTTTCAAAGGAAGACTGACAATGTGAGGGAACAAATATTAGCTGCTACTCACTATCATTTGCATCAGATGAATCGGCCTTGGGATGTGGAGATGGAGAATTGATCTCATCTAGGGGTCTCAGTGGTCAACATCTTTCATAATATTGTCAGCCCATTTTGAATGGAGGATTAGAGCTGCAAGATTCCTTTGTGTCTTTCTGACCCCAAAGACACGTGTATTCCTCACCTTTACTCTCAAAAATAGTCCTTTATGACCATTTTATTAACATTGTGGGCTACATAAAAATTATGAAATATAATATGTAATACACTTGAGTAAACAGGAGGGGATCTGGAGACATTTGTATTGTGTTTAGTGAAAAGGTCACTTACATTTATTTTATTTGATATTATTGTATACTTTGTAAATATTAGATATTGAATGTGCTTGAAATTTTTAAATAAAAATTTTCAGGTTTTTGCTGTTGTTGTTGTTGTTAAAGATTTTATTTATTTATTTGAGTGAGAGAGAGAGAGATCATGAGCAGGGGGAAAGGGTAGAGGGAGATGCAGACTCCCCACCGAGCCGGGAGCCCGACGTGGGACTTGATGTGGAACTTGATGTGGAACTCGATCCCAGGACCCTAGGACTGTGACCTGAGCTGAAGGCAGGCCCTTAAATAACTGAGCCACCTGGGTGCCCTCTTTCAGAGTTTTTAATGAGAAACTTGTATTTGCTTCCCTGAACGTAACAGTTTAATATTAGGTTTTATGCTTCTAATGGCTATATTTAATTTCTGATTAATAGTTTTGGACAATGATCTCTTCATTTTTCTTGGTTGTCACCATCAGAGAAAAATTTTGTTTACATAGGTATGTGATTTTAAGCATTAAAGCCATTTGTAAACCATTCAAGTAAAGCATTTGTAACAGTTGAAACTGTATTTAAAGCAGCTCCTCCTTTTTTCCTTCAGAGGTGAAACATCAATATTATTGTTAATGTGAATAGATTTTGAATCTACTTAAACATTTCCATATCAGAATTTCAAAATAACGATGAAACTCTAATTTTCGGAATGTGGCAGCATTTTAGAGCAATGGCCTAAAGCTCGTTTGAATCACAAAAGGGGCAAATTAGCCACAAACCCATAGAAGCATTATAAATATGTGAAGGCAGAGATTCAGAGCCACTGCCTTGGTGGTGCCTGCTAAGAATTTTGCCTGACTCCCTAGCCCCATTCCCACCTCCTGCTCCTTAAGGATCCTTAGGGGTGCCTGCTGACCACCTTCACTACTTAGGACATGAACTCAAGCAGTTCTGTAGGCTCCTTGTCTTTAATGGGCAGCAACACCTGCCCCAGCTGGGGGCTGAAAGTGAGAGGTCGATGCTGGACACCACATGCTGGCTAACTGCACCATGCAGAAGCAGCAGGGACTAACGGTGGCTCATCATGCTCACTGCTTGCAGCTGTGAGGGCTGCCAGGTCAGTCCTCCAAGCTCGAGGGCCACCTTAGAACCCCTGCACGGAGATGCTCATTGTCTGAGGCAACTGGTCTAAAAGTCCTGGGTCATCCCAAATAGAGACAATTTCTCTCTTGAACTCCTGAACATTTGTACTTTTCTTCTTCTTCTTCTTCTTCCTCTCCTCCTCCTCCTTCTTCTTCTTTTAAGATTTTATTTATTTCTTTATTTATGAGACACAGAGAGAGAAGAGAGAGAGAGAGACAGAGGGAGAGGGAGAGGCAGGCTCCCCACTGAGCGGGAAGCCCCATGTGGGACTCCATCCCAGGATCCTGGGATCATGACCTGAGCCAAAGGCAGATCTTAACCAACTGAGCCACTCAGGCACTCACATTTTTACTTTTCATGGTTTTCTTCTCACTCTCATGTTTTATAGTAAAATCATTTTATTCTTCCTAATAGAAAACAAATCTGTTTGAAGACTGAAATGCTGACTTAATCCTTTTGTATCCTTGGACACTGAATCTGTAACATACTTAGCACTCAATGAACATTCGTTGAATTGCCTTGAACATAGATACAGAAATAAAATCTCTAAGAAGTTTAGTGACTAGCTCAAGGTTATGATGGGAAGTTAGTTAATCTATTGTTAATCTGTCAGTTAAACACCGAGGAAAATTTGGTTTTTATAATTTGTTTTATAATGTAGGGCAGAAAAACAGAATGGAGTATTCATTTACCTTTTTCTTCAGAAGTAATGCCGAGATAGTTTTGCGATTAGGTTTGTGAACCTTGAAATTCAAAAGACTTTTAGATTTTGTTGTTGTTTTTAAACCAGAGAAATCATGTATATTTTTCTGTAAATTAGATTTTTTTCATGAAGTTCCAATATCTGAAACATAAAAATGGAGCAGCCTTGTATGATGTCCCAAACCTGACCTTCCCCCACCAACCTGTGGGCTGTCTGGCACCGCTGGGCATCTGGGGCTCCATGAAACACAGCATAAAAAGTGCCACCACATCATTTTCCCATGTGAGGGCTAAATGTCAGTGTGTACAGACAGGGCATGTCAGACATGCAGAATCTCAGGCGCCATTCTGGCCCTATTGAATCAGAATCTACTTTTAGGAAGATTCCCAGGGGATTCTTACATGTACTGTCCTTTGGAAGCATTCATTTGGAGGATTTGAAAAGGGACTGAATAAGAATTTATGTAGGATAGACAGGGGAAGTAGGATCAAATAAACTAAATCCATGGGAGAAAATTGTGCTGGAATCACCTTTCCTGTACGATTCCGGGTGAGGGTTGAGCAGAGGAGAGATGGGTACGAGATTTGGAAGGTAGAGATTTTGTGAGTCCCGGTTGGTCTTCACGCGTTCTAGTTTTTCCTTGATTTCTCCAGCTCTGCAGTATGATTTTCCCCTTGCCTCTGACCTAGCTAACCTATAACAACCTGGGCCTGGCCAGCCGATACAGACAGAGCAGGCCGGCATAGACTTCTTCACCAGCTCTCCCTATCGTTCCCGGTTAGGGATGCTTCTTTCATTCTCTAGCTACCCCCTTCTGGAGTTTTCTTTCCCCAGCTTCCCCCACAATTAAATTTCAATCTCTGAAACAAAGCCCCTATTCCATATTAGTCATTGTGGCCTTTGTTTCCCGATTAAACCCTGATACGTGTATCGATTCCACTGATGATTGCTGACGTGCTGTCTACAAGTGTGGCTTATTCCGTGTGTGTGTGCAATTGCATGTTTAAGATTTTATTTATGCATTTATGTATTTATTTTTGAGGGAGCACACACAAGCAGGGGAGAGCGGGGAGAGGGGCAGAGGGCCAGGGAGAAGCAGGAAGCCTGATGGGGAGCTGAATCCCAGGGCCCTGACATCATGACCTGAGCTGAAGGCACTTAACTGACTGAGCCACTCAGGCACCCCCCCCATGTGTTCTTTATAGTTCCTCTCTGTCAACTCAGCTGAAGGTTTTCTTGAGGCCTTGAAAGAGGAATTACTTTTTCTAGAAAAACTTTAAAACTTTGATATGCTTAAAACAGTTGTTCTTTTTTGGTTTCTTCATGAGGCACAAAGGATGCTTAAGATGCTACTTAATGCCTCTCTATATAATTTCATAAAGATAAGTAAAACAAGCAAACAAAAAAAAAACCCAAAACAACCCTAATCAAGAATACTAAATAAAAGAAGAAAGCTCAAGAGAGATAGGCTACTAAGAGAATGAGGACAAGGGTTATTGGAAAATATAATAGGATAATAATAAACGAAAGTTGTTTTGTACCAAGACGCTAGTCATCCTGTTGAGTCAGCCTCTCATCTTTTCCTTTAATGGTTTTTTTTTTCCAGTTAACCATTTTACATTAACCAAACGTGAGTTTCAAGTAACTAGAGGACATAGGATTCTCTGTTTTCCTGTTTTAAGTAATGTGAAATTCGGCAGGAAAATGAGACCATTTTTATACCTTCACCCCAAATACTCTGTTTTGTATCTTAGGAATCTTTTTGTACCTTAAGTTGAATCATAAAATGGAAACAAAAGGCACTAATAGTTTCTCTTCCTTATCATGAAGTCTATTCAATCTGCAGCCAACTCTTCTTTGCTTCTGGAATTCATTCAGATTTCCAAATTTTCTTTTCTACCCTTGGCCAGAGTATTCAGCAACTCATTTCTTCAGATGTAAGGTTATTTTATTTTATTTTTTTTACAGTAAGTCTAATATGCTTGAACTAACTCTTGTCTATTTCAGGCAGTTACTTTGGAAGTCATATATTTAATATTTTCCAGATCTTTAAAGTAGAATAATACAGAATGTGTGAATCTCACTACTTTTCAACCAAGACATATCTTGCTGGTGGTACTCAAAAAGTTCCTGGAGCACTGCTCTCCCTCTACTTGAATGAGAGCCCCATGAAGCCCCAGATTTTGATTTGTTCGCTGCTGGATCCGCAGTGCCCAGACAGTGCATGGCACACTGTAGATGCTAGACCAAGATTTTCTTGGTTGTTTGCCACACATACCATTATACACCTAGTCAGGCTTGAACACAAATGTCCACAACCTGTTAAGGGAGTCAGGGCAAGTTTTATGGAGGACGAAGCATTGAAGGATTTCTGGTTCCTAATCTGTTGATTTGCATGATTCAGGAAGTGTTCATTGTGTACTCTGTTGCCTGAATTTTAAGTATGTTTGCACTGTTTGCTGGGGCAGGGTGAATAATTGCTGCCCCCGCCCCCACCAGATGTCCATGTTCTAATCCCTGGAACTTGTGAATGTTACCTTATATGGCAAAAGGATTTTGCAGATGCGATAAATGGAAGATCTCAAGGTGAGACCACCCTGAATTATCGGGTGGGCCTAATGTCTCACCAGCATCCTTTTAAGAGGGAGGCAGGAGATCAGTGTTGATTCGTGATGTGGCTATGGAAGCAAGTAGCTGGAGTGAAGCAGCTACAAGCCAAGCCATGTGGCAGCCTCTAGAAGCTAGAAAGGCTTGGAACAGGATTCTCTTCTAGGACCTCCAAGGGATGCCAGCTCTGCCAACATCTGGATTTTAATTCTCTGTAATTTTTTTCTTTCAGACTGCTAAGTTCCAGAACTATCAGAGAATAAATTTTCATTTTTGTGTTGTTTTAAGCCACTAAATTTGTGGTAATTTGTTACAGCAGTGGCAAGGAAACTACCACAGTGACAATGCTTTTTTTCTTTGTGGTCAAGTGGTTTCTTTATTTTGAGAGTGATCTTTGGAACTTTTTATAACTTTGTAACTTGTTCGGTTGTCCTTCAATTTGCAAGTGAAATAAAATTTTATAAAGCCAACAATTAATTGGTGATTTTCCTTCCAGCACCCTTTGTTTCTTATTCTGAAATTCTTCAACGTTTAATGAAGGTCACTTCAGTATGAATTGATTATAGCTTATTTTTAAAAATTAGAATATACAAGGTGATCTCTTTATTGAGGAACACATATACTCACTAATTGTTTCCATAATGACATTCCCTTTATTATCTCCCTTATGCCTTACAAAAAACTCCTTTGAAGTATATATTAGCCTTTTCATTTTTCAGATGAGGAAATGAGTTAAGGGAAAGTAACTTATCTTGCATAGGGTGAAATTGGGTGAAGTTAGTAGGTAACTTATAAGAAGATATTTGAGTTCAGATCTACCTGACTCTGAAGGATGCATTCTTACGCATTATTTTATTCTGAACCCACTGGTAAAATATAATTTAAATCCAGTAAGGTGAACTTTTAATATACAGTTGACCTTTGAACAACATGGGGGTTAGTGATACCAGTTCTCGTCGAGTTGAAAATCCACTCACGACTTTTGAGTCCCCCAAAACTTTACTAACTTACAGCTTACTGTTGACAGGAAGCCTACCGATAGCCTAAACTGTTGGCTTAACACGTATTTTGTATGCTGTATGTATTATATACTGTATTCGTATAATAAAGTAAGCTAGAGAAAAGGAAAACACTTATAAGGAAGGGAAAACACATTTATAGTATTATATTTGTTTTTAAAAAATCCATATGTATGTGGATTTGGGCAGTTCAAACCTGTGTTGTTCAAGGGCCAACTGGATTGCCTTTTGTTTGAGAAATAGAAGAAAATGCCAGAAATTGTAATCTGAATTCTCCTTCATAGGAGAGGAACACTGTCCTACAAACAGGGCTCCTGATACACATGTGTGTTGGCATGAGGTTTAGGTCATATGGACCAGACTGAGCTAGGTACAGGGCTTTTAGTAGAGTGTAGTAAGAGACAGCAATTCATGGGGATAACCACATCAGATTAAAGACGTGGTAAAGAACGAGGGAATTAAGCATGAAGATGAGTATTTTCACGCATCAGACTGACAAATAGATAAGTCCCTTGATGGCAACTCTGTGAAAAGAATGGACAGTGTAAGTTGATAAACTGTGTAGGGGCCAAATGGGTAGTGCTGTATCAAAATGTAAAATGTGCTTACTTGGATCTATAATTTTTACTGGATTTGGATTCTTTTGGGTCCTTTAGGGTCAAAGGAGCAGAGAGTCTAAGGCCAATTTTTCCCCACAGTGGAGACAAATCCCTTCTGACGCCCCATGCATGAGGAAGTGTTGCACTCTGGCCGATGGGAGCGGACACTACTCCAGGTCCTGTGAGTGCAGAGAGGGCTGTTCCCTCTAATTCTTCCATGTGGTTCTCTCCCTGGCCTGACACTGTATCCTCACATGCAGGTGCTGGCCAGTACTTGGCTGAGTACTTGTGGAGGTCCATCTGCACATTCCCGGATTTCTCTCTCTAGGCAGCATTAACTCTCTATATTGCCTTTTCTAGCTTCTTTCATCTCCCCAGAGTCTTGCTTGCATCTCCCTCTCTCAGGGAGTCCTTGCCTCAGGTTGGGCTTCAGGGAATGGAAACTTAAAGCAGTAAACTGGGACAGTCCTGGGGTCATTTATTATCTCTTAAGGATCACTGTCCTTCACTGTCTGAGGTTCAATGTCTTTAAAACCATTGTTCAAATATTCCATTGGTATTCTTGGTTGCTCAAGACAGGAGGATAAATCTGATCTGTTATTCCATCTTGGCCAGAAGCTGAAGATTATTGCTTTCGTCCATCCATCCATTTATGTATGTATGTATGTGTTTATTTATTCAAATTGGCATGTCTATAGGATTTCCATTAGAAAAATATGACCTATTAAAATTTTGGTCCACTTTCTTCTTCTACCATTCAAACTCAACACTTTAACTTTACTCAAGTAAAAGCAGAATTACATAGCTGGTGGGAAAACTAAATATTTCATCTCATTAAATTAATAGGATTTAATTGAATTAGGTGTGCTCTTTATTATCTATCAGGAACAGTGACTCATCTCTCTTACATGCTATTTCCCTTTACTTTTATTTATTTAGGTAAGTATGTAACGAGTGTCTCCTTCCCCACACCAGTAACATGAGTGTGCATCTGCATGATTTATAACACTATACCTGGATTTGTCATCTCATCTTCAGTTCATGCTCAATTCCCCTTATTATATGGTATTTCCGTAATAACTTCCAATGTTTTAGTCAGTCATACACTTTCCAACATCAACTGTAAAAATTAAGTTGTTAATTTAAAAACATGATTATAATTCCAGACTAAATACTGCCAAACCCGCTTCTAGAGATGCCGTTGTGAGAGGTCCTTGGTCAGCCACTGCTTCAGTCTCCACGTGGCCTCCTTTGGGCAAAGCGGCAAGCTGGTGAGCAGCTCTCACAGGAAGATGACTCATGAAATGCTGTTTGTCCATTTCATCGGCCGCACTGAAGTCATTCATGTCAGCCAGCAAAACAGTTGTTTTCACCACATTAGTGAAGTCACAGCCTGCAGCTGTCCGAATTTCACCCATGTTTATAGGAGCTTGTTTGGCTTCTTCTGCCATCCCTCCTGGCACCAACTATCCATATGAAGGGTCCATGCCTCACTGTGTTGAAATGTAAGTGGTCCTGTCCAACTCACACATGGTAGGCATGAACCAATGGCCCCGGGGGCTTTTGCAGTGCTGATGACCTTCCTTCCTTCCTTCCTTCCTCTCTCTTTCTTTCCTCTCTCTCTCTTCCCTCCCTCTTCCTTCCTTCCTTCTTCGCTTCTTCCTTTTCTTCCTTCCTTCCTTCCTTTCTTTTCTTTCTCTTATTTCAGTTAGCTGCTGTATAGTACATCATTAGTTTGTTTTTTTTTTTTAAATCTTTTATTTATTTATTTGACAGCGATCACAAGTAGGCAGAGAGGCAGGCAGAGAGAGAGGAGGAAGCAGGCTCCCTGCCGAGCAGAGAGCCCGATGCAGGGCTCAATCCCAGGACCCTGAGATCATGACCCAAGCCGAAGGCAGAGGCTTTAACCCACTGAGCCACCCAGGCGCCCGCATCATTAGGTTTGATGTAGTGTTCAATGATTCATATGTAACACCCAGTGCTCATCATAGTATGTGCCCTCCTTAAGTATTAAGGATGGCTGATCACCTTTCTGATCAAAGATGCCACAGCTGGCCCTTCCATCTCGCTGCCTGCCCCTCCAAGAGAACAATCTAGTACACTGCCTGTGCTAGGACCTCACTGTTCAGGCTATTGCTTGTAAAAGCAAGATAAATATAAAGAGGGGAATTATCAACCAGAGTTTATTGGAAATAATTATTCATTGACAAAAACTACTGTTTTCGGGGCGCCTGGGTCGCTCAGTGGGTTAAGCCATTGCCTTTGGCTCAGGTCATGATCTCAGGGTTCTGGGATTGAGCCCTGCATCAGACTCTCTGCTCAGCCTCCACGTGGCCTCCTTTGGGCAAAGCAGGAAGCTGGTGAGCAGCTCTCATAGGAAGATGACTCTGCTCTCTGCTCAGCAGAGAGCCTGCTTCCCCTTCTCTCTCTGCCTATTGCTCTGCCTACCTGTGATCTCTCTCTCTCTGTCAAATAAATAAATTAAAATCTTTAAAAAATATAAAAAAAAATAACCCTATTGTTTTGTAGCCTCTTACTCTTTCAAGTTTGCCTTAGTGACTTTTTCCTGGAGCAGAAGTTTCTTCTACTTGTGAAAGGGACATATTTTGGGGGTATTAGGGTATGGGGAGGGGTGATATTTGTAGTCAATTCTTCCTTGGTGTGTTTTACTTTCCAAATGAGCAGTTCTGGTTAAGAGTCAATGCTGACAGTGTGGAAAGGGCACCGATGAGTTTTGTCTCATTTCAACATAACAGCTGCTACCTGAGACCCTTTAAACAAAGCCCAATTCCTTAAAGCATACACCTGATTCTTTTTCTGAGCAGTTTGACATAATCACTTCCCTTCAGGATGAACTGCTTCATGTAGTCTTTTTGTATAAATAGACCTGCTCACTAACTTTTAGTACTTTTTAAAATCATATATCTTTTTTCAGCCTCAGAACAAGTCCAAATTCCTGCACAAATCAAACACTTAATATTTTATACTTCATTCTCATATCTCTATGCTGCCAATTTTCTGGTAAGATTCATTTAAATTTCAGCTGGAATTAATGTCAGACACAAACAATACGCACGTCCAGCTGGAATTAAAAGGTAATTTCTGATCATTTTTCTCTTTGAAAACTCTGGCCTTCTCTTTATTTCTCCCTCTGAAGATAAGTAAGTTTTCTATGAAGTATCAGTCTGTGTTGTTGTGGCTTTAAATCAAACCTAGTTTTTGTCTTTTAGTATCACTGTAATTCATCGCAAAACTATGTTGCATTTTGGATGCTTTTCCAAGTTTGTTTCAGGTATGACACCTTTCCCTTTGTCATACGTTAATGAAGCTAAGCTTCGCATTTGGTTTGTGAATTTTATTTAAGGATGTAATAAGAGAAACATATAAACAAATCTCTCAAGTTTGTTACTGATCCAAGGCAATAAAAAAGATCTTGCTAATTTATAAAAAAAATTTTCCGATTGGTTTTTTTTCCAAAAGAAGAAGAAGCTAGGCTCGCTAAAAGAAATAATAAACTGCCTTTTAGTCAGCTGCAAACTCATATAAACAAATCTAGTAAGGAATTAGTTTGGCAGGGTATGGTCAGATTTTTCTCTGGAAGATTTTCTTTTATTTCCACACAACAAACTTACATGTTAGTGAAGTTTGAGCAAATGTTTGAGGTGAAATGAACTGAAGGAACCCCTTAGCAGACAACATTGCTTTACCTTCCTGTGACACCTTATGGTTGCATAAACTCTCCCTTTGGGGCTCACTTTCATGTGAGGACATCTGCTGGATGTCTGAGCCCAATCATGGGACTCGAACTGGAGAACCACATTGCAGACAAATATAACTCTATCTCTTATAAACAAATACTGGTTAGAATGGACTTCCAATATTTTGTTTTTTAAGAAGCATGCTTTGTTTCATTCGGGTTCTGGTAATCTGTTCCCCAGACATCTCTGTTATTTTAGTCCCTGCCTGCCAGAAACCCTCTTGACCAGTAAGGGGGAAATTTTTTCTGCTGAAGTCTTCAGGTTTCTTTGTTTTATTTTGTTTTGTTTTTTTACATAAAATTACTTGTTGTCACTAAATTCTTGAATCTGATTTTTCCCAGTAATTTACATCAGATACAGAGAGAACCAGGTTTCTTACTGGAAGTATTTAAGTAGTTAAATACATTTTGTTATGGTTCCTTAATAAGAGTTTTACAGTGGGGCAGTACCAGCCTTAGAACTGGGTGACTCTGGAGCCCCCACTCTGGGTGTCCCGTCCTCCAGACTCCACGGCCTCACTGGGCTGGGCTGGACTACCTGCAAACCAGAAGCTTCATTCTCCTGCCTCCCCCATTCCCATACCCACTCCAGTTCTTGGGGACCACAGGATTTCCCATGCAAATGCATGGGCTTTCTTTCACACCCCAAGCCTGCTTTTAATGGTTGTGCAGCCATCTTCCCTAAAGGGGTCACCTTAACCCCACCTGAACTCCAGTTGTTCACCCCTGCAGCTGAGGGGAATGTGATTAGAGCGTGGGAATGTGGACTGGCTTCTTCCCAGATGTGCACTGAGGCCCCTTGGGATATCAGATGGGTCCCGGTGGTGGTGGGTTGGAATGGTAGGGACATAGGAACCTTAGTTTGTGTTTTTCCTGGGCTGTAAATGATAGAGGATGCCCTTGGACAGAGAAGGAAGAAGTCATAAAGAACTGAACATTAATTTTTTTTCTTGAAGACAATTTATATGCATATATGTATGTATGTGAGTACAATGAAAAGATGACAAATCCATTGTCAAGGGCAAGGGATCTTTAAATTATATGGACTAATTTGTTCTGATTTCTCCTTTCATCTGTGTACCTTTCTTCTAGGTCTTGGAGACCCCACCCAGTGTGTCTAGTTGAGGCAAGGAAGAGCAGAAGACATGCTGAATGACCATTGCTGGTCTCAGGTCACCAACCAGTTGGAGCAGAGGTGAGACTGGCCATTAGTTGAAGTGGGAAACATTAAGGAATTAGCTAAGGCAATCAGGGGTACTACATTCATCAACTTGGAGAATGAGCAAGACTTTGCCAGTGTAGGTGCTCTTTTTTTTTTTTTTAAAGATTTTATTTATTTATTTATTTGACAGAGAGAGATCACAAGTAGACAGAGAGGCAGGCAGAGAGAGAGAGAGAGAGAGGGAAGCAGGCTCCCTGCCGAGCAGAGAGCCTGATGTGGGACTCGATCCCAGGACCCTGAGATCATGACCTGAACCGAAGGCAGCGGCTTAACCCACTGAGCCACCCAGGCTCCCGCAGGTGCTCTTTTTAATTTCCTTTTTTTTTTTTTTTTTAATTTCAATTCTGTTATCCAACATATAGTACATCATTAGTTTCAGTTGTAGACTTCAGTAATTCATCAGTTGCATGTAACACCCGGTACTTATTACATCACATTTCCTCCTTAATGTCAGTCCCCCAGTTACTCCATCCCCCTACCCACTTCCCCTCCAGCAACCCTCAGTTTGTTTCCATAATTAAGAGTTGCTCATGGTTTGTCTCCCTCTCTGATTCCTTCCCATTCAGTTTTCCTTCCCTTCCCCCATAATCCTCTGTGCTATTTTTTATAGTTCACATATAAGTGAAACCATAGGATAATTATCTTTCTCTGATTGACTAATTTCACTCAGTAATACCTTCCAGTGCCACCCACATTGCAAATGGTAAGATTTCATTTTTTAACATGACTGGGTAATATTCCATTATATATATATGATATATATATACACACACACATATGTATATACACACAGACATTGTATATACATGATACATATAATGTACAATATATATATAATATGTATTTTATATATATTCTTTACTCATTCATCCGTCAATGGACATCTGGGTTCTTTCCATAGTTTAGCTTATCATGGCCATTGCTGCTATAAACATTGGGGTGCAGATGCCCCTTTAGATCATTACATTTGTATCTTTGAGGTTAATACTCAGTGGTGCAATTGCTGGGTCATAGAGTAGCTCTGTTTTCAACTTTTTGAGGAACCTCCATACTGTTTTCCAGAGTGGCTGCACCAGCTTGCATTCCCACCAACAGTATGAGAGAGTTCCCCTTTCTCCACTTCCTCACCCTAGGAGACCTTCTGTCATAATGGGAAACTGGGTTTACTCTCTTGCTTAAACAACAAAAACTGGAAAAAATATGTGAAACAATGGTTTATCACGACATGAAACATCAAACAACAAAGGCCAGGATTCCCTGAGAGAGGAGAAACAAATAAGGTGAGCCCTACAATTCTCCCAGTTTACACTTGAAAGTTTCCAGGCCATGGCAGAAGGAGGATGCTCCCCAATGGAAGTCAGTGGTACCCCTGAGTTGATGAGGTGAAACTGAGAAATCAAATAGCCTAAGAGGCTAAGGTATTTAAGGCATTATGCTTAGTGAGGTAAGTCAGACAGAAAGACAAATGCTGTATGATATCACTTACATGTAGAATAGAAAATAGCTAAATTTTAAAACAGGGAGTAAAATGGTCATTGCTAGGGGCCTGGGATGGGGGAATTGGGGAGATGTTTAAGTATATATACTTGGCAGCCAGTAGGAGAGTTCTGGAAATCTAATGCACAGCATTGGGAGGATACAACTCAACAATACTGTATTGTAAACTTCAAAGTTGCTAAGAGACTAGATCTTAATTGTTCTCACCATGAAAAAATAATAATATGATAGAGTTAGTAGATGTATTAAATCCGACATGCTGTCTACCTTAACTTACACAATGCTATATGACAATTGTATCTCAGTAAAAAACAAAACAAAACAAAACAAAACACAAACTTTTATAGGGCAGAGCACCTGAAAGAAGGGAGCTTCAGAGAATTTGAGAGATCTGCAGAGGATCCCCTAGAGTCTTCGTCTGCATATGGGGCAATGCTTGAGTGCCAGGAAATTACTTGAGGCAACGAGAAAAAGAACACTCAAAAGGCTCAGAAGGAACAATCCCCAAATAGTCTAAATACACATTTAAAAGGCAGAAATTCTCAAAAGCAATGTAGTTGAAATGACAAATGGTACCTTGATAGAACAATTAAAACTCTTAATATTAAATCAGATTGCATTTGTCTGAATTAAAAAAAAATCAAACTTTAAGTCTGTAATGAAAATAGATTTATGACCATCGGGAAGATTTGTATTTTATAAAACTTGTATAAAAATTATATTTCAGGGGCGCCTGAGTGGCTCAGTGGGTTAAAGCCTCTGCCTTTGGCTCAGGTCATGATCCCAGGGTCCTGGGATCGAGCCCCGCATTGGGCTCTCTGCTCAGCAGGGAGCCTGCTTCCTCCTCTCTCTCTGCCTGCCTCTCTGCCTACTTGTGATCTCTGTCTGTCAAATAAATAAATAAAATCCTAAAAAAAACCCAAAAAACAAAAAAACAATGTACACACTTATTTCAACATACTCCCAAACTTTTGGTGATAATAAAAACATGTAGAATGCTGTTTTAGTCATCTTGAACTGCCATAATAAAATACCGTATACTGGGTGGTTTAAACAGTGGAAACTTATTTCTCACAGTTCTGGAGGCTAGCTGTTCAAGATCAGGTTGCCAGTATGGTCAATTTCTAGCTGAGGACTCTCTTGGCTTGTAGATTGGCTGCCTTCTTTCTGTGTCCTCACATGGTGGGGAGGGGAGAGAGCAAACTCTCTCAGGGCTCTTCTTATAATGGCACTAATCCCATCATGAGGGCCCAGTTTTCATGATCTCATCTACATCAATTATCTCCCACAGGTACCATCTCTAAATGGCATCACAGTGGGGATTAGGGCTTCAACTTGAGTCCATAGAACATGCCTACATTACTTTCTCAGAGTTGCCTTATATAAAATAAGCTGAATTCAAAGACTTTTGCTGCTTTAACAAGAATGTGAAAATTAAACAAATTCCTTTCTTTACTTAAATTTTTAAAAACATGAATCTGCTTTCTAATTTTTATTTCAGTGAAAAGATTGCCCTTTATTCTAGTGCTTTACAGGGAATGAGTTGGAAGTAAAAGCATTTAGGTATAGGAGGCCTTTCCATGTATTCTTCTTATGTAAAATTTTGTGATCTGAATCTTTGTGACATTCTCATTTACAGAACATCCAAAAAAGCATATGCATTTAAAAAAACTATTGGTCTCTGTGGTTCCTATGGACAAAACAATCTGAATAAATGTCATATGGAAATATGGCTTTAAAAAAAAGCAACATCACACCAAAAATGATGTAGTGTCCAAAAAAACCTAAAAAAAAAAACAAAAACAAAACCACAACCGAAACCAAACCCTCTCCCCCCCACACTGGGAAGCTCAACCTAGCAGTGGAAAATGGGCAATGTGTGCAGTAAGTGGTAAAAATACTAATCACAAGTTAGTCTGTCAAATATTTCCTGACATGTCTTCTTGCCCTCCACTCCTTTGGCACCTCCTCTTCTTTCTAACGCCTTTAAAAGAATCCATTCTAATTCTGTTAGAATGTAATGAGACATTTAATAATAATGACTGTTTTAATATAACACAGGCCTTGAATTTGCATGACCGTGTATTGGCTTCACAGCTATCCATGATACACCATTTTAGGGATGATGGCACAGAGACTCAGGAAGTTCTGCAACTGTCTCAGCTTCACAGAGTTAACATGGGCTTGAGATGGACCAACAGTTAGGGCGTTTGACCCTGAAGCCCAATCTTGTAACCAGTGTGTTAGAGTTGATTCATTCGGATATACATACGTATTCAGGGACAGTGCTCAAATATTCAGGGGGAACCTGACCTGCACTGTGTGCTCCTCTCATGTGAATGGGCTCATCTCATTGTTAGCCATCGGCTGGTTCCAGCTCCAACATCCTGGTCAGAGACGTCCATACAACAGCTCACTATGAGAAACTGGTTGGTTATGCTGTTTCTCTATGGAGATGAATTAGAGTTTTTCACCCCTTGGGGTGGCTGAAAACAGCAAATTTGAAACTATGAAATATTAAGTATCCAAAGGCAAATGGTTTTATTTATTCTGACTTGGAAACTGTTCTGGAACATATCTCCAAATGACACAAAATCTTTTCTACTATGGTAGGATGGAAAATTTAAGGCATAAATTTCAGGCTGACTTTAATGTCTATTGCATATGAAGAGAATGTGGATTCTGATTTTTCCTGTTGTTTCAGAATTATGGGTGAAACTCACAGCTGGAGACACAACAAGGCACTAAATATTCCTGGCCATTAAAGGCTGCCAGGACTCACTAAGTGGCATTTGTCCCTACCATCACCATTGGTTACCATTTCTCTTCCACTCCCCTTCCCATGTCCTCCTGCTGTTCCAGAATTTGAGGGACAGAGAACATTCACAATTTATGGCTGGAGGTTCCTCCCTCTTTGCTCTTGGAGTAAGAGACAGTGGTGCTTTTCCATCCATGGAGCCAAGTGAGTCAGCTTCAATAAAACTTGGGTAGAGAAAAGGTAAAGATAAGGAAAGTCCTGATGTTAATAGGTGTTTTTATTTTCCATGAGTTTATTTATTTATTCTTTTTCAAAAAGGTAGTGTAGAGCATCAGGGTGTACTAACTTGGGTATGACTTATTTTAATCCAGTTTAAAGAAAATCTTAAAAATTAAAAAAAATAAGTCACATGTTTCATGACTCATTTGTTAAGTTGAGTGTTGAAAGAATGAGATGGAATGCTTGGATTCAACTCTGCAAAAACTAAGCCATCTTAATCCAAAGATTATTTTCCCATGGGTCATTTGCCAGAAATATTTGCTTTGACCTTAAAGTTAGAAGTCAAAATTTATTCCTTAAATTTATTCTGTTTGTCAACATTGCTTGTTTACATCAAAGAATGGCTAAATTAGAGAGTTAAGAAAACCACAATGGGGCAGAGATTTTTTTTCAAGATTTTATTTTTAAGTTATCTCTACACTCAACATGGGGCTAGAACTCAGCACCCTGAGATCAAGAGTCACATACTCTACTGATTGACTCAGGTGGCAACCTAGGGCAGGGACCTTTCTAGTGCATGGGAATTTTTCATAATACTGTCAGAACCACAATGAATAAGATGGTGTTATGCTCCATTTCAGATGGAGATAAATGAAAGTAATGTTCTACTCTCTTTTGTCATCAGTATAGACTGACAATCTTATTATTATTTAGGTTAATTGGAATCACATCCTTTTGTTATAACAAACAGAAAAACAAACACGTTCTCTACACTGATGATGTGGTGAGACTCTCATGGATTAGGTGAAGTCCTGTCATCCTGATTGCCTACTACTGTTAAGAGAACTAAACTAAGTTTTCTTGACTAATGAAGCCCAACATTCAAATAGTGAATATTTTAAGTATTTTTATCCAGTAGCTAGGCTGTACATCTCACAGTGAACTCATTCTGGTTGACTTAATAGAAAACATTGCTGCTCCAAATCAGTTGTTGTCAGTGAGGGTCCCAACTGTCTGCCTACAGGCCAAATTATGCCGGAGAATGGCTGCCACACTGTTTTTGTATTTTTGCACGTGAATTTTAAAAAATTATTATTATTAACCTATAATGTACTATTTGTTTCAGGGGTACAGTTCTGTGAATTGTCAGGCTTACACAATTCACAGCACTCAGCATAGCATATACCTTCCCCAATGTCCATCACCCAGCCACCCTATCTCTCTGCGTCTCCACCACCCAGCAACCCTCAGTTTGTTTCCTGAGATTAAGAGTTTCTTATGGTTTGTCTCCCTCTCTGGTTTCTTCTTGTTTCATTTTCCCCCTCTATTCCCCTATGATCCTCTGCCTTGTAGTATGTGAATGTCTTTAGGTAAACATCTCCAATTTGCCACTGTTCACATGGGGCCCCATTGCATACTTAGTGACAGTGGTGGGCTTTTGAGTCAGCAACCTTCATTCTACACAATCTATCCTGAGATTTCTCTAGGGTTAAAGCAGCTTGTTGACAAAAGAGCTGCCCTGAAAGATTTCCAGGCCCAATCATCTGCATCTTGCTCTATGGGGCTCAATTTAGTGGTCATGTAGGATTTTGACTACATTAAAGAACTAAGGTAAAAGTAGACCTTGCTGTCAGGCAGTTCTGGAGTCCCTAATAGTAAAGTCCTGCTGATTTATGATCAAATGAAGAAATGTTGGAAAGAAGACATTTATGGAACCACCATGATGAGGTCCTCTATATATTTTTTTTAAAAAATATTTTACTTATTTATTTGACAGACAGAGATCACAAATAGACAGAGAGGCAGGCAGAGAGAGAGGAGGAGGAAGCAGGCTCCCTGCTGAGCAGAGAGCCCGATGTGGGGCTCAATCCCAAGAGGTCCTCTATATTTAATCCTTATAGGAACTTAGTTAGATCAAAAGACATCTACTTGGACTACATTAGCTTCCCTATAAAAATGTTGCTCCTGGAATGAGATTTACTATTGTGCCCTTGGCTTTATAAAGAAAAAATGGGGGCGCCTGGGTGGCTCAGTGGGTTGAAGCCTCTGCTTTCGGCTCAGGTCATGATCCCCGGGGTCCTGGGATCAAGCCCCGCATCGGGCTCTCTGCTCAGCAGGGAGCCTGCTTCCCCCCCGCCCCTCTCTGCCTGCCTCTCTACCTACTTGTGATCTCTGTCTGTCAAATAAATAAATAAAATCTTAAAAAAAAAAAAAGAAAAAGAAAAAAATGTTGGATGAAAAAATTTTATTGATCAATGTCTTTATATAAAGATACATGGGATACCTTTCTTTATCCTGAGTACCAGAGAAAATGTCTGACTCTCTTGAACTGGTGTGCTTCTTTTTTATCACACAATGAGAATTTCCTCACCTACAGTGTTTACTTTTCTACCTTGGTTGTCAGAATATTAAAGTTAACTGAAAATTAACCCATGGCTTCTTCTTTACACGGTTACTCTCCTCTTTCTGTATATGGTTCCTTTCTCATCGCTCTTTCACCTGTACTGCTTTTCTATACGAATTCATACGAATTTACTGGTAACCAATTTCAATGCCATTTTGAAAACATATGCCTCAAAGAGTACAAATAAATCATTAATCATAAAACATAGTCAGTATTCATATATGTCAAATAACCTTTCAAAAAATATTTTATTGATTCATTTGAGAAAGAGAGACAGAGTGTGAGTGGGAAATGGGGAGCAGAAGGAGCCGGAGAGAGAGAATCCCAAGCAGTTCTGGGCTGAGCATGGAGCCCCACGTGGTGCTCGATCTCATGACCCTGAGATCATGACCTGAAACGAAATCAAGAGTTGGCAGCTTAACAACTGAGTCACCCAGGTGCTCCATAGTATGACAAATAACAATATAGATTCAATGATTCTTTGTCTTACTCTTACTCTAGGAAAAAGTATAGAAAAATCTAGTGTTTTTTTTAAAGATTTTATTTATTTATATGACAGACAGAGATCACAAGTAGGCAGAGAGGCAGGCAGAGAGAGAGGAAAGTAGACTCCCTGCTGAGAAAAGAGCTGGATCCCAGGATCCTGGGATCATGACCTGAGTTGAAGGCAGAGGCTTTAATCCACTGAGCCACCCAGGCACCCCGAAAAATCTAGTGTTTTAAAATATAGATTTTCTTAAGGAAATAAAAAGATGTGCAAATATCACCAGATATATTCTATAACTGCTGTTTGTAATAAGAGAACAAGGAGATACCTATCTGTATTCATAAAACCAGTGGCAATTTGTTAAATAAATTAATGTGTATCCATGCAGTGGGATAGTATGCAGCCATTTGAAAAGATGTTTTTGTACAAGTATATTTGTTAGATGAAAGTTGTTAGAATATTGTGATTCTAAACAATATAGTGTTAGATTTTTTTTTGGCACAAAAAAATCTGGAACTGTATATACCAAAGAATTAACAATAATTGCCTCTGGGCAGTTGGAATTACATTTAAATGTATTTTATTTTTGCTTATTTATTTTTTGTTTCTTTACTTTTTCATTAATAAACATAAATTACTTTACAGTAAGAGTTAGCAGATTTCAAATTAAAGAGACAGTGGTTTGGGATTTTTTGTCATGAGTGTCTGAAATGGGATAAGGAACTGTGAAGGCGGTGGTCTATGTCAGCAAGATGGAGCCCAGAGAGGAACTTCAAAGAGTGGCTTACAGATGAGCCAGTGTGCTTTGATTTTCAATTAGCACTCCCCAGAGCCACCATTTAACTCCTCTTTGTTAGTGTCTGCTGATAAGAAGACAGGATCAGAGATCCACCTGCTCAGGAAAGTAGCTTTGATTTAGCAGAGGTGAAAATCAAAGGATTTTTATTAACTTGACCCATGAAGTCTTACTACCAATGTTTATTGACATTTCTGAGAGATTTTCAGAGCCGGGCATAAAATAATTCAGTTAATAGCTATAAGATAACCCCTTTTAAAGGTAGAGGCATTTATGAATTTAGCATAAATGGATTTAGGATTTAATTGTATCTGAAAAAAGAAAACCCAAAACACAAACCTTGATGTCTAGCAGCATTGCAGGAGGGACCAACCTCGTCCTGTTATAAGCCAGTCCTGTTACAAGCTAGTTCATTTATAAGCTAGTTCTCCAAAGCTATCCGATGAAGTCTTTTATTCTTTTTAAAGTTTCTTCTGGTTCTTTTAAAGCATGGGGGTTTTATAAATTCCAGGATTTTACTTCTCTCTATGACAGTTTGTACTGAAACCTGAGGTTTCCATTTCCAGAGCAGAGTCACTTTTAAGAAGCAGGTCTCTTATTGTTTTCCAGAAATGGCAGCTAATCTGACTCAATCCTCAGGAACACTTAAAAGGTACAGTTTGCCACACAGTATGCTGGAAAATAAAACATAGGACTGGAGGATGGTGTCTGACTGATGTATAGAGTGTGAAAATGAAGCTAGCCATTTGGAGAACTGCTCTGTTCATGTGAAAATTGAGAGAAATGTGCTCTTCCAACCTGTGAGGTACCATCTGTCTGTGGCTTTATGTAGTCGTAAATCAGAGGTTTAGATGTAATGGTCTCTGCAGCAAAAGCCTCACTTGGAATGAACCTCTCACTATCTGTTCTCAATATGACCATTAAAATCTACCTTCTATGGCAGTTTATATTATTATGCCTGATCCTCTGCTAGGTAGTCAGAGGCCTGAAGAGACGTGTCTTAGACTTTGTTCCTTATATTGCCTAGCGTAATGCTTTTCACCCTGTGTGTATACAGTACATGTTGATCAAAAATGACTCAATATTTTCTTCTCTTTAAGCTAATGAATAGAAACTGTCAGCTAAAAAAGATTATTGGTTTAAAATATTTTTTCAATATAGATTTTATTTATTTATTTGAGAGAAAGAAAGAGAGGGAGAAAGGACGAGCAGGAGGGAGGGGCAGTGGAAAAGGGAGAAGTAGGCTCCCCATTGAGCAGGGAGCCCCATGTGGGGCTTGATCTCAGGACCCCAAGATGATGACCTGAGCTGAAGGCAAATGCTTAACCAACTGGGCCACCTAGACATCCCTACTGATTCAAAATCTTAAGCAAAAAAGTCTATATAAATTTGATTAAATGCCACTTCCTTGAGATAGCTTCTGATAGTCTACACTGTAATCTGTGTTAGATGCCCTCAAATAAGAAGTCCAGACTAACTATGCAAATTCCTTGTTAGTGATTGGTTTAGGAAAAGTCATGTGACCCTGAACCTTCCAATGAAATACAAGGAAAGCCAGTAAGTGGTTTTTGAGGGAGGAAAGTATTTCACATTTTAAAGAAGGAGGTATATTAAGAGATGGTTCATTTCATTCTTTGGACATTATAACTAGATGTGATATTTAGTATTCTTGCAGTTAAGTTGGGACCATGTGAGCCAGCATAAGGGCAAAGGCAGCACAATGTAGATCCTGGAGAGGTGACAATAAACTAAGTCTTCAATGCTTTATGGAGTCACTGTGGCAAACAACCCTGTAGACTGTAATCCCATAGCAAGTATTAGCATGTGACATCATGTATTTACCTATTGTTTAAGCCAATTTGTAAAATTATTTTTTGTTACCTATAGTTAAATGTACCCTAATAGAACCACCACTGTAATCTCAATAAATTTTGGAGAATATATATGTTCTAAGCACATACAAGGATGAACAATGAAAGACTGCCTTTTAGAATTAGTGGGTGAAAATATCATACCCTTTAAAAGAAATGAGGCAGTTTGGGGGCTCCTGGGTGGCATAGTTTGTTAAGTGTCTGACTCTTGATTTCTGTTCAGGTCATGATCTCAGGGTCATGAAATTGAACCCTGAGTTTGGCTCTAAGCTGGGTGTGGTGCCTGCTTAAGATTCTCTCTCCCCCTCTCCCTATGCCCCTCCCCCCACTTCTGTTTTTTCCTCTCTCTCTCTTTCTCTCTCTCTTGCCCAAAAAAAGAGGCAATTTATTAAAGAGGCCCACACAGTTCTGAAAGCCATCCATTTGTTTCTTCACTTTTATTTATTTTTATTTTTTAAAGATTTTATTTATTTATTTATTTGAGAAAGACAGAGAGAGTGAGAGAGAGAGAACACGAGTGGGTGAGGGGCAGAGGGAGAAACAGGGTCCTAGGACTTGATCCCAGGACTCCGGGATCATGATCTGAGCCAGAGGCAAATGGTTAACCAACTGAGGTGTCCAGGTGCTCCTCCTTATTTTTTTAAAAAATCAATTTGTTATTTCAAGCCAGATGTTTATATTTGCTTGTCCACCTGGATGCTGGAGTGTGGGGAAAAAAAGATTTCAGAGGTTGAAACCAGAGCTGGGGTCTGGTAAGGTAAGTGAAATGGAGGGGAAAGTGGATTAAGGAACTGACCCTATGGGTTGAAAAAATTGTTGAGATAATTTATCATGGTGTGCAGGCTGGAGTAGAAAGTAAGTGAATCCAGATGGGCTGAAGAACTGGAAGTCTCAGCATCAGTAGATTTGGATGACAATGAGTCTTAATGGTGGCAAAAAGGAGTTTGAGTGATAGAAGCAGAGCAAGTTATCATCATTCTTGAAACAAGCTCAAAAATACGGCTGAAACGTATTTATTTATCCATTCATACAACTATTTCTAGTGGCTTACTATTAGAGCCTATAGGATCCATTCTCACATTTTTAATAGTTAAATCAGAGACCGTTGTCTGATAAAATATTAGAAAAGTTTATTTGTACATCATGATTGGTGATTCTAAAGGAGAAATTTTTGAAGAGATATTCCAAGCCAAATCTTCCCTTGGTTCCTCATGATAGCTACCCTATTCTGAAAGGAAATGCCTCATATGATATTGACCAAGGATTTATTTTACTTTTTAATGTAATAGAGTTGTCATTGCCTCATGCCAAAAATAAAAATCCTAAATTGAACTTGTATAACAGAGAATTGATCCTTGATCTAACTCCCTGGAGATGAAAACAAAGGGCTGGCTATTCATGCTTAGTTGACTTAAGATAGTCAAGCTAATAATGGAGAGGGTGAGTTATAATTTTTTTCTCCCCTTTGAGTTTTTTCTTGCCTCCATTTTAATAGTAGGTCTTCTTAATATTTACTTTGGTCAAGAGATTGCTGTCAAGTTGGTGTGAAGATATATATATCATATATATATATATGATATATATATAATACATATATATATATATCATATATATATATATATATATTTAAAAGACTATTTATTTGAAAGAGAGAGAGAGAGCATAAGAAGGAGGGGCAGAGGAAGAGTTAGGAAAGGGAGAAGGAGACTCCCTGCTGAGCAGGAAGCCTGATGCAGGGTTTGATCCTAGGACCTCAGGATCACAACCTGAGCTGAAGGCAGCTACTTAACCGAGTCACCCATGTGCCCCAGAATGTAACTCTTATAACCTAGGACTTACCCAGTGCATGTGTTGATTATAAAGTATCTACGTCTCTTACGTAAAATATTCCAAAGGACTGCATCATTTTCAAATATATGATGGCAATGGTGAAGTGGTGTGTTTTAGGTGTTGGTTGGAAAGGAAAAATGATAGTTTTAAAAATGTGTAAGTAAAGTATAAGAAGTTTTCTTTAGAGTTATGTTGTTGATGCTGTTAATTGAACTCACAGCACTAGTTTTTAAGTAGGTAGTTTTCCCACAGAAAATGGTATTTTTATATTTATCAAGTTTATTCTTGCAAACATCTGACAATGTTTATGTTAGCAGTGGATTTTCAGATTCCACAGGAATTTAGAAATATTCCAAATTACCAATGACAAGAAATGCATCAAAAGCAAAAATATTTTTAAAGAAAAATAATATAAATCTCATATATTTTACATTTTCTTTTTGTAATGGTCTGTCCCAGGTATCTCCAGAGTAATCTTTGATCTTTTCCTTTAACAGAATTTTCAAGCCAACCACTGCAGCAGCAGGAATAAGAATATGGTGTGATTTCAAAGGTATTGGTGGAAACTTTAACTTATGTAGGGTTTTTCTCTCCTGAAAATGTGATGCCAGAAATGCCCTTAACTGTACCACTTTCCCCTCTTTCTCTGCTTGAGCAAATCATACCCATGTTTCAAAACCAGTTTAAGTCTTCCTTCTCAGAGTTTCTTAATCCTTTCTACTGAAAGGAAGATGTGGAGAGTTTGCATCTGTACTCTCAATGATACTGCCCACACAGGGGTGAATACTGGCTCTTGGGTAGGTGAGGGTGAAAAAATCTTGGATATTACAAAGGTTTGTGGCCTTCCAAAGCCCAACTCAACCCAGCAAAATTTTATTATTAAGTATTTAATTTTGTGGGAGAGAAGGGAATTAGGAATCAGGAAGAAAGATATCGACAAGGGCTCCTTAAGGGTGATAATGAACAAAAGTTTGAGAAAGATTGTTCTGCATTAAAGAGTATGTAACATGCCACTTGTTATGCTCCACAAATAAGTGAAACCATGGAGGACAAGGGGAGTTAGAGAGGAGAAGGGAGTTGGGGGAAATTGGAAGGGGAGGTGAACCATGAGAGACTATGGACTCTGAAAAACAATCTGAGGGTTTTGAAAGGGCGGGGGGTGGGAGGTTGGGGGAACCAGGTGGTGGGTATTAGAGAGGGCACGGATTGCATGGAGCACTGGGTGTGGTGCAAAAAACAATGAAATGTTATGCTGAAAATAAATAAATAAAAATAATTTAAAAAAAAGTATGTAACACATACTCTGTACTTCTTTGTCATCACGACAACCTCTAGAGCTCCAGTAGGCTTAAACCATTTGTGTGTGTGTGTGTAACACTGTACTGTGTTTATAGTTTATGAAAGCCTATGAGCTCTTTCAAGGCAGGGTCCGTGGTCTGTTCATGGTTATATTTCCTATAGGTGGCATATTTTCTGTATGGTCTCAAAAATTCTTGGACTTGATTTTAACTCAAACTCTGTATCTTAACAGTCCTCAATGCCTGGCTGTTCCCCTTTCCCCAGGGTAGTTATCTGAATAAATGGTCATAGGTTGAGAAAGGATTAGAGGAATCATTACTATATATCTTTGCTGTGGTGTTGGAGGGTTCTTGCTTATGGGGTTTAAGCCCCAGTCAGTGAGTTCCCAATGGGATAATTGGCTCAAGTTCGGAAACTGGGCAATGGATCCTGACTTTTATTTGGGGCAGCTGCCTCGGCTTTCTGATTGCTCATCCTCAGCTTTGATTATATAAGTCTGTGATGTTCAACATGGTAGCCCCATATGGCTTTTACATTTTAATGAATTTAAATTAAATAAGCAATTACATTCCCCAGTTGTACTTGCACATTCCCAAGATTGCCCATTTCTAGCATCTCTTATTTTGATAAACTTTCCATTAAATTACTGACAAAAAAGTGAAACCTTGAGCTTAAAAACTGAGATTGAAGAAACAAACAAAAATGAAACATACAGGGGCGCCTGGGTGGGTTAAAGCCTCTGCCTTCGGCTCAGTCATGATCCCAGGGTCCTCAGTTCGAGCCCCACATTGGGCTCTCTGCTCAGTGGGGAGCCTGCTTCCCCCTCTCTCTCTGCCTGCCTCTCTGCCTGCTTGTGATCTCTCTCTCTCTCTGTCAAATAAACAAATAAAAGCTTAAAAAAAAAAAGAAACATACAAAAAACTAAGATTTTCCTGTTCTTTCTCAACGAAATTAAAACTTTCAGATGGCAAAGGAAAAATGTCTACCCTCTGCCCAAATAGAGTTTTCTTTCTGGCAGCAAACCTGCTGGTTTTTAACCACCAAGCTTTGGGAAGGTAGGAAGCTGTTCCAGGCAAGGGTTTCCTGCCACAGACTCCTACCATCCTAGCAATTTGTCAAATGTAAATACTTCTCTTTTTAAAAATTGTTATTTAAAAAAAGATTTTATTTATTTGAGATAGAGAGAAAGAGAGAGCACAAGCAGGGGGAGAGGCAGAAGGAGAGGGAGAAGCAGACTCCCTGCTGAGCAGGAAGCCTGATGTGGGGCTGATCCCAGAAACCCGGGATCATGACCTGAGCTGAAGGCAGATGCCCAATGAACAGAGCCACCCAGGTGCCCTTCAAATGTAAATACTTTCCAATATTCTGTCTGCCTTTGGCAATATCCAGTGCCCTAAATGAATTGTTTTAGACATTTCCCCCAAGTTTTATATTATTCTTTGGGGAGAGAAATCACTGACCTCTTGATGCTTGCCAAGTCAGAAGTCTCTCCAAGGATATGCCAAGGATATGGTTTTAGTTGGTATAGCCATTAACATGAAGTTAAGTCTCAGTAAACATGAGCTAAAAATGTCATTATATCAATGGCCATTAGATATATAAAATGAAATCATATCACTTTTCTGGCAAAACCTTTTAAAACTTACCTACTTACTTAGAGTAGAATGCCACGTTTTTTCAATGACATACCAGGGTCAACACGATCTGCTCTCCTCCTCATCTCCATTTCTCTCTGACCATATTATCTATGAATAAGTTTATTGCCCTTTCTGCTCCAGCCACTCTAGCTTTCTTGCTGTTTTTCCAAATGCCAAGCACAACTGCCCTCAGGGTGTTCCTCCCCCCACCCCCCACTTGTTGTTCTTTTGTCTGGAATATCCTTCCCTGAGAAATCTATATGGCTCAGTCTCTTCTTATCAGTGAGTCTTTTCCTGACCACATAATATAAAAGATCAAACACCTTCTTGCCCAGCACTCCCTAGCTTTTGTTATAGCTCTTATTATATCTTATTACATCTAGCAAAATAGATATTCTTGGATTGTCTACACAATAGATATTCTTGGATTGTCTACACTACTCTAGTGTCACCTTTTTCAAAATAAAGATTCTTAAAAATAGTTTTATTGAGGTATAAGTGACATATAATAAACTGTATAAATTTCAAGAATACAGTATACAGATATGTAGATATATCAGTGGAACTTTTACCAAATAATAGACATATTCTTCAGTCCTGAAGTTACCAACATACCATTATAATTCTTCCCTTCAACTGGATCCCTTCTCCAGACAATCACTCATCTATTTTCTAGTGGTCCGCTGGCATTTTCTAGAATTTTATTAAAATGGAATCACACAATGTGTATTCTGTTTTGACTGACTTCTTCTTCTCCATATAAATATTTTGTGATTCACCTATGCTGTGTATATCAATAGTTCATTTTTTAAAATCTTAGTTCAGGCTGATACAACAAAATACCACAGACTAGGTAGGTTATAAACAATAGAAATTTACTTCTCACTGTTCTGGAGGCTGTAAGTCCGAGATCAGGGTGCCAGCATGGTTAGGTTCTGGAGAGAGCCCTCTTCCAGGCTGAATTGCTAACTTTTGTTGTGTCCCAATTGGTGGAAGGGCTTAGGGTGCTCTGTGGGGTCTCTTTACCCAGAACACTATTCCCACTTATGAAGGCTCCATCCTCATGACCAAGCACTCCCAAGCACCTGACCTCCTAATACCATCACAGTGTGTATGAGGACTTTATCAAATGACTCAGACACACACACTCAGACAATGGGGTTTTTATTGCTGAATTATAATCCATTATACAGATCAGGACTGTCTTTTGCACTTTCATGTAAAATTTAGGATCAACTTGTCAATTTCTACCCAAAAAGTCTACTAGAATTTTGATAAGGACCATGTTCATTCTATAGATCAACTGGGGGAGAACTGCATTCTTGACAATACTGAGACTTCTAATCCATAAACATGAACCGTCTCTTCACTTATTTAGCTCTTTAATTTTGTCAACAATGTTTTGTAGTTTTCAGGGTACACCAAGACCAGGAGAAAGACCCAGTGTACAAGGCTTGCTCTCCTTTAGTCACAGTTGCTATTTTATTTTCAGTGCTGTTGAGCATATTTTCTTATTTCGTTTTTGGCTTTTTCTTTCCATTGCATAGTAATACAGTTAGTTTTGTATATTAATCTTGTCCTCCAATCTTGCTAAACTTGTTTAATTCTAATTCTCTCTCCCTACCCCCCACCTCCATGGAATTGTCTCTATATAGGATCATATTATCTGCAAATTAAGTACCCACATTCCTGTCCAATGTAGATACTTAATTTCTTTCTTCCTTTTCTTTTTCTGTTCACCTTACGGCACTGGCTAGAATAACTAGAATAATGTTGAAGAGAAGTGACAAAAGCAAATATCCTTGCCTTGTTTCCTGTCTTAGGATGAAAGAAAGCATGCAGTCTTTCGCCAAAATGTTAGCTGTAGTTTTTAGGGTAGATGTCCTTCATCATGTACCCTTTTATTCCTATGTGGAGAATTTTTTTTCTTCATCACAAATGTTGGATTTTGCCAATTACTTTTTTCTGAACCTGCAAAATAGTCACTCTGTGATGGCAAGAGAGAACAGTGGCTAATTTTGATGGAAGCCCTTTGACAGAAGTTGGTAGAGTAAGCAGACAGATACCACTTGATAGAGCAATAAATATTTCCACAACGGAAGGATTCAAGGGCAGAGTTGAAACCAGAAACAAAACATCTTCTTATATGATCTCAAAGGTACCTGAAAATGTTGGATGTTTGCACTACACATGCGTGAGGGACTCTGGACAATCTTAGGTATCCCCCTAGCACCTGGCATATGGAGAACATAGGGCAAGCAATGCAGATGCTCACATCTATGTGCTTTTCTGACTTTTCTTAATTGGTGTTCACAGAATTTGTGCTGTTTGTCATTTTTTCTTTCACACTTCTGTTTTCTGACATTTAGCATCAAGTTCTCTTCAACATTTTTCCAGTGGAGTCTGAAGAGTAGAAGGTCATTATGTTCTGAAAGTATATCATAGTTTGATAATGATTCATAGGAAGATTTGAATTTATCAATTTGCAGTTTTTCAACAAGCCCATAACTTAGAGTACTTTTTTTCATAAAGTGAGTTGATAATGCTGGTGGTGAATCTGGATCAGTAGAAGCATAAGCAGTAGGGACTTGGAGAATTCCTAAAATCCAAGAGGGTAAGTTTATCCCAGGATGACAGGAGAGTTATCCCAACTTCCCAAATACCTTTAAAGTCACAGTGTAATAGCATAAAACGTGATCCTTCTGATGCAACATTAACCACAGTCTTATAGGGGTATGAATTTGGAGGCTGTTTGTTACCTTCATCAAAACATACATCTATTTTATCAAATAAATGGTGGCAGACTGATGCACTAATTCCTGAAGAGCCATTTTACAGAAGTTTATCTAACCATCACTGGTAGCAGAGAATTCTCTCTTCTATTGCAGTGGGCAGGGAGTTTTAGGGAACCACACAAATCTATACAATTGAGATGTTTTTCTACTTTCAGCTGCCCATTTCCCTGGGGTCACTACGGAAAATTAAGGCAAGATCTCTTATATGAGTTTTTCATTTTCATTAACTTTATCATAAATATGTTGTCTGAAGAATGCTATATTTGTTGAATACCCAAACATTTCTGGAACTCAGAAGTCCTGAGGGTTGCGATGGAGGTTTGAGCCCATCTGGACTTTCTGACCACCTGACCCTGAAATCTCTCCACACACAAGTAATATTAGCTTCTTGAGGGAACTTTTACTCTTGCTGTATCCTGACACCTAAAACCATGGTTGGCATATCCTGGATTTTCGTTATATATTTATTGAATTAAGTAAATGAATGAATGTTCATTATACGTAGCAAGGTGAAGAGAAACATAACAGAATTGAAAGATGGAACCATAAGAAGATAAGAGTGAGCCTTTGTTCTTCTCCCCCATAATTCCTCCTCAGGTGAAAACACTCACGATGGGGATACTGGTTATACTGGTAGGATTTCTCCCCTCATCTCTTGCAATCCACTACAAATATGGATTGTCACATAATAAAATAAGGGAGAGATGAACTTGGAAAGGATAGTGAAAGATTTCATCATGAGAAGAGTTATCTTGCCTGTGCAAACCTCAGGAAAGTGTTATGCACATATCTTGAACTTGAGACATCCTTATTGCTTACTGTCAAGTGCTCCAAAGTCAATAAATACTCCCAAGTTTCTGCAATGCTTAGTAGCCTCTGCCTAATCACCTGCAGGTCCCACAGAAGTCCTGGTTCCAGAAGGAAGAGTTTGATAATAACAATCATGTTAATAATTGTAGCCATCATGTATTTGAAATTATGATGAGCCAGGCACTGTTAAAAGCATTTTAAGTGCATGATCTTATTTGATCCTTTTAACAACTCTGTGATGCAGGTGCTATTGTTATGCTCATTTTCTTTATGAACTAAAGCACAGAGACATTATGTATTTGGTATTAAATCCTGAAAGTTAAAGTTCGAAATGAATGGCACAGAAATTCAGTGCTACTGGACACAGAGGAGATTGTTTGAATAATAATACCATTATTTTCTCTGTCCCAGACCAAGAAAACTTGCAGGTTACTATAGTAAATTCATGCAGCTATGGTCCAAAGCCTCAGAGAATCCCTCGAGGACCATGGTTCTCACAGGGGCTATTTTGTCTCCCAAGGAATGTTTGACAATGTATGTCTGAAGATATTTTTGATTGTCACACTGGGAGTAGGAGGCTTACTAGCATCGAGAGGGTAGAGGCCAGAGATGCTGCAAAAACATTCTACAACGCACAAGACAGACTCCCCTTCCTATCACACCAACAAAGAATTATCTGGTCCCATCTGTCCATAGGTTGAGAAACTGCTCAAGCAAGATTCTTTCCTGTTCTCCATTCTGAATCTGCTTTCTTCTCTTTTGACAACCCTGGCTTCTGTCCCATGCTTCCTCTCCTCTCTCTCTCTCTCTCTGTCTGAATATCTTTCGGATTGCTGCTTCAGTTTGACAGTCAACTTCAGCTTGATTACAGCTTTGTAAATGTTAGATGCCTCTGGCCTCACAACCCTGCTATCTCAACTCATTTTTCAACAAACTCAGAAAGAAATTACTGGCAAAATTACTAATGAAACTCTCAGAGGATGTGGGACTTGAATGGGTCAGATTTGAGATGGGCAGCTTTTGTTTCCAATGTGACAGAATTTAAAACATAAACTGATTAGAAAGAATAAGAATCCTGGCATACTACATAAAACCTTCACTGGAAAAATTTTTTTTCTCTTGTAAACCAGGATAACAGATTTATCATATAAATGACTTGATATTTTAAAAAAAATTGTATCAAAATCCATCAATTTTGTGAGTAACATTTTAGAGTGATGTATCCTGTTGTTACAATAAATTATGGTGACCCAAATAACCCTGATGAGCCTACGTTCTTGAAGAGAACTTGTACTTTTAGGTAAGAATGGAAACCTGACTAGGTGCATAGAAAATAGGAAAAAAAAGCAATATTAAAATAAGCAGTCTTTTCTTCAGTTACTAATGTTTAATATTGCTAGTGTAATTAAGCTCATTTCCAATTGACTTTTTTCTTCCAAAGGCTAAATTAATCTTAGAAATATATCAGTGTTATTCAGTGGCATATTCTTTAAGCATTATGATTTATACACAAAGATTGTTCTTATCTACTTTGAAATTTTGAAAGGTGACAGACAAACCATACCTCCAGATAAAGTCTTTGGAATAAACAGACCACAGTTAAGTTCCTGAGTTTAGATAATGAATGTATCTCACTCCCAGAAGCACCAGTTCTGCAAATAACATTCTTAATTTTTATGGTAATCATAACTTTAGTCTTTCATGTGTTGATACGCATTTTTTTATATTACACGAAATAGAAACTCATTGATAAGACAAAAAGGAACAGAGAATATCAATAGCATTTGTCTTTTTTGCTTTTTCTTGCATCAGTATTCACTTTATTTTACCCTTTATTGTAACCTACATCAGAAAGTGGGCCAAAACAATGGGTTAAATGAAAATGAATCTATTTTGGCTCTTTCTTGTAGCTCTGCTGAAATGAGTTTTACTTTAGATCTTATTTTTTCATTGCACTAAGTATGAATTTTCAGAATTGGAAAGGTATATATTAAACTACTATATTATACAGCTGTATATTTATGGTTATATTTACTAAAATTATTTGAAGAAAATTTTTATGAGAAAATGTTATAAGAAAGGCAAAATGTAAACATCTACCTCAATTTTTATCTTTGTAAGAATAGTCAAATGCTTATAGGATAAGAGTTTCTTTTTATATAGTTCTTAATAAACACCAGATAGGGACATGATATAATTTACACACACATGCACACACACGTATGCACACACTTGATTTTCAGAAAACCAAGAGTTATGTACTGTGCTTTTTCTTAAAATACAACAAAATTTCACTTTAAGAGGAATATTTCCTTAATAATCTAGAAGTCATTGTATCTTTTAAGAGTTTCTGTTTCTAAGAACACAAGATTTTTTTCTTAAAAAAAATCTATTCACATAGCTTCCTGGCCACTGGTTAAAAACAAAGCCATATCTTATGGATAAAGTCAGTTCATCTCCTCTGTGAGATGAGTTTCGATGAGGGAGAGTTCTTTTCCTATTACCTGTGTATATCAGGTGAACATTTTTATTATCCTCAGTAAGCTAGGTGTTTCTCTCCATTCTGTTTTACTAGGGTCAGCCAAACATATTGGATATACTGAAAACACAAACAAAGAAGTATCTACAATAGCCCTGGTAATGAAAGAGGTATATAGATTCCATCATTGGAGTAGGCATTGTCTTCATCTGAACTGCTAAGATAAAATACCATAGACTGGGCGATTTAAACAACAAACACTTATTTCTCACAGTTCTGGAGACTGGGAAGTCCAAGACTATGTCCAGACTTGATGTCTGGAGAGAGCTCATTTCCTGTTTCATAGATGACTATCTTCTCACTGTGTCCTCACATGATAGAGGAGCAAACTGAGTTTTTTTGGGTCTCTTTTTATAAGGGACTAATAGCATTCATCAGGGCTCCATCCTCATGACCTAATCACCTCCCCAAAGCCCCACCTCCAAACCATCAATTGGGTTTCAACATATAAATTTTGAAGGGATGCACACATTCAGTCTATAGAGCATGTTTTGAGAACACACATCAGGGAAGGACCAGGCAGAAGTGAGATATTCTTCTGAGCTCTCTGCTTCTGTATCATGGGATAATCACCAATCTGCATTCCAGACAATGGAGCCACAGCAGAAACAAATGCCTATAGCAGTGGTTAGTGAACGTGGTGGCCCACTAGAATCATCCGGGAAGCTTTAAAGGATACCAATCTCTGGGCCCTGCACCTAGTTATATGAATTTAACTTATCTGGGTTGGGGTCTGGGTATCAATATTTGAATAATGCCCTTTATGAGATCTTAATGTTCAGTCATGTCAGAGACCCATTGGTCTATAGCTATGGAGATAATGAGATGGAATCCAAGCCAGGAATGACAGCTGCATACCAGATATAGGCAGGAGAAAACATGGACTGAAAACCAGGCAGATGTCCTCATAGGCAGATACTTCATCAACCCTGACCAGTGCCCGTGAGCGGCTGGCCTCCTGCACTTGATTATGTATCTGAGTCATTAAGCTCTGTAGATTTCTTGCTACTTAAGGAGGAGCTATATAAAATTTGTTTTTCCAGGTCTTTTTTTCTTTAAAGGAACAAAAGCCCTTTGATTTACTTAAAATGTGCCTCATTATCATTAGTTAGATGAAACTTCAGTTTTGGATTAAAAAAATATGGCATTTTTTTCCTTTGGCTTCCTTAAATGTAAACATTTTTTTTTTTAAAGGAATGCATATTCATTATTTATAATAAAGTCTTATATTAAAAAAAAAATGGTTGGCCTTGACCTAACACTGTCTGTCCTCAGACCTGGTCTGAGGC
The DNA here is from genome assembly GCF_002288905.1 of Enhydra lutris kenyoni. Classification (NCBI taxonomy): domain Eukaryota; kingdom Metazoa; phylum Chordata; class Mammalia; order Carnivora; family Mustelidae; genus Enhydra; species Enhydra lutris. Next base: position 49,997,417 of record NW_019154087.1, on the reverse strand, counting down.
AATCATTGTTAACTCTTCCAGCTGTTTCTTCTGGTGTTTTCACACTTCTCAATGACATGATCCTACTGTTATTTTTATTTATTTATTAATTAAAGATTTTATTTATTTATTTGACAGAGATCACAAGTATGCAGAGCAGTGGGCAGAGAGAGAGGGGAGGCAGGCTCCCCACTGAGCAGAGAGCCCGATGCAGGGCGATCCCAGGACCCTGAGATCATGACCTGAGCCAAAGGCAGAGGCTTAACCCACTGAGCCCCTTGGGGCCCCTTATTGTCATTTTTATTGATCAACATTAGATCTTCTCTTCAACTTCCTACTTTGGTAGATGAAGATTCAGCCTGGTGAGTGCACTCTCCCTTCCCTTCCTGGTGTAGTTCTATCAACACATCTTTGGTTCCCTTTCCAGGAATTCAGCTCTTTAACTACTGCCTTCTCAGGGTCCTAGATGCGCTGGGCACTGGTCAGAGTTAATTTAAACAACTGCCTCTTAGAAATTCAGCAATAAGTTCCTCTTTCTCACACCCATAGGGATCATTAGAAACAGGGAGCTTTTTCTTATAAACAATTTTTAAAAACCTTGAATAAATCCCCTTTTGCTGCACAATGGAACTATCAAACATTTCCTTAAAATTTCCAATTTTGGGGTACACTCCCTATTCTGAATGGGGTTACCTTCTATGTCTCAAAAGTGATTTGCTATTCTTGGCATCAGCCTCCAATTATTCCAAGATGTCCACTTCCCTCTGGGTTGGGCCACCTCCAGTAATTCCTAGGAGAATATCTGACACACTTCTAGCCTGGGAAGAGAAAAAGACAAAAATAGAACCCCAAATTCCATTTGTTGGAGGGAATCTCGTCACAGTGGTACATGATTTTCCTGGGTGATTGTTACAAGAGAATCCTTCATTATAGCTGCAGGCTCAGACAGGGTTGTCTCAAAAGCAGTTTCATTGCTTTATAGAAATGCCTCTGTACACTCTTGACACTGCTCGTGGAACTGCAGGGCTGAGCAATAGTTCATGATGGTGATCAAACAAGAAAAGATTCAGTGTGTTTAGCATGAAGAAATGTGAATGTGTTGGGGGTGCTTGGGTGGCTCAGTCAGTTAAGCCTCCAACTCCTGATTTCAGCTCAGGTCATGATCTCAGGGTTATTAGATCAATTCCAATCTACCCTGGTGAGTTTACACTCAGCCTGGAGTCGGCTTCTCTCTCTCTCTCCCTTGGCCCCTCCTTCCACTTGTGCTCTCTCTCTCTCTCTCCTTTTTCTCTCTCTCAAATAAATAAATACATTTTTACAAAGAGAAATGTGAATGTTTTAATTTAGAGTTTCTCTCTTTTTAGTAATGAGTTTGATTTTTTTCTCTGCTTTGACTAGAGCTGTCCTCTCTTCTTTTCCAGAACATTTTCTTCTTCAGTAATATAAAACTATGTGTCATATTCTGCTATGTTACCCCTGTCTTCCTTAGGCATCTAGCCAACAGCACTCAGGGACTCTATAGGGCAGCCACCAAGACCAGGAAAAAGACCCGTTTATTCTCTCACATGGCTCTTTCTGGCTGGTTTTACTCCCTCTTGGTATTACCAATTCAAATTTCAGTAGCTTATTTAATCTTCACCATGGCAAGTATGTGAGTTGTAATTAATTTGAATGAGGCTAATTCTCCTTTTTGTTCCAGAGAACACACACCTACTGTTTTACAAGGTGTGTGAGAATCCTGGCTAATCTCATACCCCCTGGTCTTTGTCCTTATTTTCCCTCTACCTTCATCTTTCATATGGCAACAGCCTCTTCAGTGGAGCCTTCCTGGAGCTCTGAGGTGGTGGTGTCTTTCTAAGGCCTTCCGGGCAGACTTAGTCATTCCCTTCTTCTTTGTTTTCATAACATTTTGTCTGTATCTCTGTAATAGTTCTTTTTAATTCCACACTATAATTCACCTTCTCCAATTCCTCTATCTTCCATTTCTTACATGATTTAGTGTTCACTGCACCTAACTTAGTGACTGAGTCAAAACAGAGGCTAAATAAATATTTATTGAACAAATTAATGAAAGAATTTTAAGATGGAGGTATCAAGAATAGTCTATGATTTATGCTTTTCCTTCATAGGAACATACTGCCAGGCCTCTATTACACTTCAGGAGTAAGTAACCACCTGTGACCAAAAGCAGCCATGGACTATCAGAGAACTCAACCAACATGGCTCAGGTGTATTTCTGAGGGTTATTGCTCTTCCAAGGACCCAAAGTCTTTCTTCTGTACTTCAGAGACTGAGAGGACAGAGTAATATCTAGGTATCTGCTTTTCTTCCACACTGGGTAACTTAAAAAATCTCCTTTTCTTTGAATTGCCAATGAGATTCATCAGAGAACTGTGGGAAGTATCTCTTCTAAATTTGCCCTGAGCAATTAACTAAGTGAAACTTTTTTTTTTTTCAGAACAGAACAGAAGGGAATAGTCTGCTAGATAAAGCATGTTATAATAAGATAAGAGGATATTTTCCAAAGAGCCTCTAAAATTTGGAGGATCATATCAGCCATCAAGCTTGAAAACAAAAAACTATTGAAAGTATTTTTTTAAACTTTAAAAAAAATGATTTTATTTATTTATTTATTTATAGACAGAGATAGAGCATGAACAAGGGGGAGAGGCAGAGGGAGAAGGAGAGAAAATCTTGCTAAGTGCCCAGCCTAAGCCAGACACAAGGCTCGATCTCACGACCCTGAGATCATGACCTGAGCTGAACTCAAGGGTACAACGGACTGATCCACTCAGGCACTGGTTAAAAGTATTCATTTATAAATTCATATAAGTAAAATTCAGGTAGAAACTAGAAAACGGGGTACCTTATACACACTCTGCACGTGAATTATTAGTTTTCAGATTCTTTGCAAGCAATATTTATCTTATGGTTTAACTATTTGGATTGGTTTCCTAGGATTGCTCCAACAAATTACCACAAATTTGATGGCTTAAAACAACAAAAATTTATTCTTTCATAGTTCTGGAGGTCAGAACTCCAAAATTAAGGTATTGGCACGACGGCTTTCTTCTGGAGGCTCTGAAGTAGAATCTGTTCCCTGCCTCTCTCTCAGCTTCTGCGGGCTGTGGGCAACGCTTGCTAGCTCGGCGCATAGACTCATCACAGTCTTCTCTGTTCCATCCTTACATCAACTTCCCTGTGTGTCGGTGTCTCAAATCTCCCTCTCCTTTTTCATATAAGGACACCAGTCATTGAATTTAGGGCCCACTTCAAATCCAGGATGATTTCATCTCAAAATCCTTAATGTCACTAAATCTTCAGACTCTATTGTCAAGTAAGGTCACATTCATGGATACCAGGGTGAGAATCTGGACATACCTTCTGGGGTTTCTTTTCTTTTTTTAAAGATTTTATTTATTTATTTGACAGACAGAGATCACAAGTAGGCAGAGAAGCAGGCAGAGAGAGAGGAGGAAGCAGGCTCCCCGCTGAGCAGAGAGCCTGATTCGGGGCTCAATCCCAGGACCCTGAGATCACGACCCAAGCCGGAGGCAGAGGCTTCAAACCACTGAGCCACCCAGGCGCCCCCCCTTCTGGGGTTTCAACGCTACACCACCTATGGTTTTTAAAAATTTCTGCACTATGTAAAAAACATGTGTGCAATTTTATATATATTAAGGATATGATGATGGAAGCAAAGTGCAATAAAAAGTTGAGGCAGTTGTCTGGAAAATTCCAGGAAACTTGTCAATTTTGGTTGATGTGGCTGAATATTTTAGGCCAAGCATGCTTTGAAAATCTGTATGATGCTCTGGGCAAATTCTCTTAGCCTTAAGAAATACGGAGTTGAGAAAATGATAAGGCAGTACTTAGGAGAGGCGAGACATCCGTAGAGAACAGAAAGGTTTTTCAGGCTCAAAAATATTCGGAAAGTCTGGTGACTTGTGAAAATGACTTGCAACACTGCAAAATTACTAGACCATGGGTAGTTTGTTTGTTTGTTTGTTTGTTTTGAATTTCTTAGAGTCTAGAATTTGCGTTTTAATCTGTAATTCTGCAATTTAAGAAATTAATTGGAGTCATTTGGTTAATGTTTATTGAACTCTAGGTGTTCGATTATGAGAGAATCAGTAGATATATTTAGCTGTTCTTTACTAGCTTCTGTTCGTCGATGATGTTTACATGATTAAATAAGGTTTTGATTGCTTTAATCTCAATTCCTTTTAACAATTTACTTGGCCTGGGACAGATCAGGGGATCAGTGTAGGGAATTTCAATAACAGTGAAGAACTGTATTTACATTTTTTAAAACACAGTGCTCTAATTTATAAAACTTCTTCTATACAGTAAATGATTTGATGAACTCCTCTAAAACATGCTTTGCTTGGTTATGGAATAAATAAGACATGTTTAACAAAATGTATAGTTGAGTTCTTATGATTAAAAAAGGAATGAATTATAGTTGTTCGTTAAGGAAATTGTACAACAATGAAGTCATTGTTTGAATAACTTGTTTTTATGAAATATTTACTGCATTGCAAAGAAATTCTTGGTGCACTTAATACTGTGGGTTTCTTAACCCATCTGGTTAATTTTGAACCAGAAAAAATGAGAAAGGGTGAAATCAGAAAAAGCGGTGTTGAAACAAATGCTGTGGGAAAGAAAATAGAATTATTAGGGTGAGTGTAAACAATCATCAGAAAGATATATATGTATGTAGAAAATGGATCATTGAATTGATTGTTGGCTAGAGAGAAAAAGATAAATATCCTACCTTCTTACTGCTTCATTTTTCTCCTCTTCAGCTTTAAACACATTCTAAATGGTATTCATATTAATAACTGAGAGCAATAATATGTGATTGAACTGATTTAAAAGTTAGAATAATATGGTCAAACTGTATAGTATGTTTCAACTTTAGTTGAAGGAAGGAAACCGCTCTCATTACTTTTAACTATCTAGCTTGGAGAGGGAGACGCTGTGGGAAGACACAGTCTACCCTATCAGGCAAGTAAGGAACGTGCAAAACGCAGCAGTTTTTCATCTGCATCTGGGAAAGGGATGTATAACGAAGGGAGTATACATGTCATCTTTGTTTTCTCACTGGTACTCTTTTGCTTTTTCTCCATTAAGCAAGAAAAAGTCCAAATAATTCCTGGTTAAATTTCTGAAGAAGAGAGGAGATATAAAAAGAAAGGTTTGTTAAGAAGTAGAATAAAGAGAACATGAACATTTTACATGGTGATTTATGAATATATAAAACAATGGGCCCTAGGTTAAATCAGGATGAGAAAGTGGAAAGAATTAAGAGGTTGGGCTCCAGGGCAAGAATCGTTTCCCCTAATTAAATGGGAGCATGCTGGTAAACCAGCACACTTTTCTGAGCCCCAATTACTTCCTCAGCAAAATGAGGGGCCTGGTACAGATGAGAATATCATAATGTGCAGTTGAATGAAAAGAACTAAGAAGTCAAAGCTGCACACTTAATTTGACTGTTGGGTAGACTAGTGATATCACTGTGCTCACACACTCTTTTAAAATGACATTTAGATTTTTGAGAGATATTATTCATTATTTGTAATAGTGCCTGGGTAAGAGGTGATGAATGAACCAAAATTTATCACCATTGTTAGGAAAACAGCTAAAACTTCATGGCTTTCTCATTTAAGGAAGGATTGATAGATTTGACTATTTAAAAACAATTGTATGGGGGCGCCTGGGTGGCTCAGTGGGTTAGAGCCTCTGCCTTCCGCTCAGGTCGTGATCCCAGGACCCTGGGATCAAGCCCCGCATCGGGCTCTCTGCTCAGCAGGGTGCCTGCTTCCCCCTCTCTCTCTGCCTGTCTCTGCCTACTTGTGATCTCTGTCTGTCGAATAAAAAAATAAAATCTTTTATAAAACAAACAAAAACCAATTGTATGGCAAATCACCATAAAAAACAGAGGAAAAATCACACATTGTGGAGAAAATATTTGCATCTTAAATATCTAAGAAATAAAGAAGGTACGAAAAAGAGGAAAGGGAAAAGCGAATAGTGATAGAAAAATCAGCAAAAGATATGGCATGTGGTTCATATGAAGTGAAAACTGAGTTTCTGACCTTTAAAGATACTTAAAGATATTCAAGCTCACTTATAATAGAAGAAATGCAGATTAAAACTATATTGAGTTACTATTTCTCACCTATCAGATTGGCAACAATCCACATTTGACAGCATATTCTGTTGGCAAGGTTGTTATGAAACAGACACTCTAGTACAGTACTGGGAGGAAGGCAAAATTGATATGTCCCTATGAAAAGAAATTTGGCAATATTTTTCCAAAGTGCATGTTCATTTACTCTTTGACCCAGCATTTCAACTTCTAGGAATATAATCCGGGAACAGATTAGTATAAATGGAAATAACATCAATAAAAGATCATTTATTGTGTTATTTGTGTATCTAATAGGTGCTATGCATGTATAATGTAGCAAAGAACATATAATGTATACATAATGTAGTAAAGTATATATATGTCTATATAAAATTACATATATAAGTATGCATAAATACAAGTACATATATATATATATAATAATAGTAAAGAAAAACAAAACACAACCCAAACAAACACAATACAAAACAAAACACAATGATATGGTACATCTCATATATTTTATATATGTGTACACACATATATACTAATGTCATATTAAATACTATATTTTATTATAGCATATGTATTGTCATAAGGAATATTATCATACAGAATAATTTCATTGTTTAATAATCCTCTGTGTTCCACCTATTTATCCCTCTCTGCCCTCTAACTCTTGACAACTAACAATGTTTTTACTATCTTCACAGTTTTGTCTTTTTTTTTAAAGATTTTATTTATTTATTTGACAGAGATTGAGAGAGAGAGAGAGAGGCAGCGAGAGAGGAACACAAGCAGGGGGAGTGGGAGAGGGAGAAGCAGGCCTCCCACTGAGCAGGGAGCCTGATGCGGGTCTTGATCCCCGGACGCTGAGATCATGACCTGAGCTGAAGGCAGACACCCAAAAACTGAGCCACCCAGACCTCCCTTCATAGTTTGTCTTTTCCAGAATGTCCTATAGTTGGAATTATACAGGACCTGTATGTTTATATTTAAAGACTTTTGTCTAGATTGTACATAATAGGTTGTACATAATAGTGAACAGAAAATAAATAAACTGAGAACTATGATATTGGAAAGAAGAAAGGACTGCTGTGTATTTTTGGAACCACAGGTTACAAATACAAAAAGAGAGATGTATGCAGTGTCAGAGATCTAGCATGTGAGGCAGAGATAGACATTCTTAAGAGCACTCACATTAAATGATGTGATAGAAGATAAGAAATACCATATTCCTTAAAAAGTACTTAAATACAGGGCGCCTGGGTGGCTCAGTGGGTTAAAGCCTCTGCCTTCAGCTCCAGTCATGATCCCAGGGTCCTGAGATCGAGCCCCACAAAAGGCTGTCTGCTCGGCGGGGAGCCTGCCCCCCCCCACCCCTGCCGCCTGCCTTTCTGCCTACTTATGATCTCTGTCTGTCAAATAAATAAATAAAATCTTTTAAAAAAAAGTACTTACACTTTAGTGACAAGTGTCTAAAATTCCTACATCTAAGATTCATATCTTATTGGATTAGTTTTCAAAGAGGCTCTTTAAAAGTTCCCCAAATGATAATAATCTGGCAACATTTGCACCTAAATTTACCAGAGTATCTGCTGACAACCTGTCTGAAAGTAACTGCTCCTATTGAGTCTTTGGAGATTAAATTTATGCTGGTGGACCATTTTAATTATTTTGATTTGAAATTTGGAAGGAAAGATAAAAACCTTTAGATACTCAAATATCAGAGTTCCACTATATTTTGACACATGAAATCAAGGGAAGAGTGCCCTGAAAATAAATAAGGAAAAGTCATATACTTTTTCTCTTCTATAAAACAGCAAGTAATTCAACATAAAAATCAGTATTGAATGTAATTGTATAGTTACTTTGCTTCTAATCTACTCATCAGAATTCCCTGCAATTGAACCTTCTTCATTCATTCACGTAACTATATATGCTTTTCTTCCCTAATTTACCAGTGAAATCAAGTGCACTGACACATTGTTTTTAGTAGAATCACATAAGAGAAAATCTGTATCTAAACTCAATCATCAGGACCCTTCATTCCCTGTCCCTTACCTATCTCTTGAGCCTCATTCCCTTTCAACTCTTCAAATTAATCAAAATCCCTTCTGACAGTAGGCCTTCAGGTGTTCTGTTCGCTCTGCCTGGAGCACTTCCCACCTTGCTTTGTTATCTCCTACTTATCACTCTTTGGGTCCCTGCTCAATCAGTTGTCAACTTCTCAAAAAAGTATTCTTTGCCCTTTGGGCTTAATCAGAACTCCTAGTTATATGTTCCCCTAATTCTATCAAGTGTTCTTTCAAAAACTTGTCACAGTTTTTAATTATATATATTATGATGTTTTGTTTATCTGCCTCTTCTTTTAAATTGTGTGGTCCATGAAGGCAGGGACCTTTATATTCTCAGCACTTAATATTGTGCCTGGGACATGTCTATGTCATGATATCTGGTTTCACTTGCCTTACTGTCTTGATTCTGTATCCCTTGCTGCTTTGAACTCAGAGATACATTCAGAAACTAAAAAAGGTAAGTCTCAATCTGGGCAGCTCTTTAGAATCATCTGAATGGGTTTTATAAATGGATCTCACCACAGATCAATCAAATCATAATCTTTGGGGCGATGATTCTCAAAGTGTGTGATGCTGTTGACCAGCACATCAGTGTCACCTGGGAATTTACTAGAAATGCAAAATCTTGTCCCCTCCCAGCACCTACTGAATCAGAAGATGTGGGTAGAGCACAACCATCTGTTTAACAAGCACTCCAGCTGATTCTGGTACACGTTAAAGTTTGAGAACAAAACCACTGTTATAGCAAACATCAGAGTCAATTAGAGAGCTAATTAAAATACAGGTTGCTGGGCCTGGCCTCCAGACCTTCTGAGTCAGTAGGTCTGGGGAGGGCCTAAGAATTTACATACCAAACAAATGCCTACATAATGTTGATGCTACTGGTCAAATTTTGAGAATGACTGCTCTAGGGCTGGGGTCAACAAACTTCTTCAGTCATGGCAAGATAGCAAATATTTTAGGCCTTTTGTGTCACATGGTTTCATGACAACCCCTCAACTCTGCCATTGTAGAGGGGAAAGCAGCCACAAACAACATATAAACAAATGGGTTGGATTCCGGTGCTGGGCTGGATTTGGCCCAGTGGTCTATAGAGTGCCTATTATAGAGGCTGGGACCCACATATTTTCTCAGATAGTTGTTCTGAACCTTGAATGTACTATTTTAAAATCACTGGATGAGATTTTAAATAATTTCAATTCTCCAGACTATAATCAGTATCTCTGATGGTAGGGCCCAGGCCTTAGTGTTGTTAAGGCTCCAAGTTATTTCTGGTTAATAGTCAGGTTTGGGAATTATTGGTTTGAAACTTTGGCTAATCCTCTGATTTCTGATTCTGGCTTGTTCTTGACCAGATTCCCTGGAATTTCTCTGATCCTTGACTTGTTGTTGACCCTGACCCCCTTAGGGAATGTTAACCAGCTATAAACCATGTTAGGCAGGCAGATTGTAAAAAGACCTAGAAACAACATGAAGCATGTAACCTTGAACCTTTAAAATGAGCTTAATTTGCAAATAAAATGCAGTTCATCAACAAGGAAATAAATCATGAAGGAATGAGTTTTGGTGGCTTGGAGACTGTCCCACTGATCCCTATTATATCAGGGTAGAATTACTGTGGCTCAGTTTTCCAAAGGCTGACCTCACTTCTTAAAGTATATCAAATAGTTTAGAGCCAAAGGAAATTAAAGTAGTTTTTGGAGAGTCAAGGTTGATTGGAACTATGAAGACACAGGACACAGTATAGTTCTAATTATCATGATGCCTTTGGTCAATCAGTTTGTTATCTTCTATTTGGATAAAAGAATAGTGTGTGTCTGTGCACACACATGCACACAAGCATATGCACATGTGTGTCCCTGTGGTTTATAATTGTTTTGAGAAGCAAGAATGTCTAGAAACGTTGGTGGTGGATGTTTTCTTTTACCTGCATGCTTGGGGTTAGCTCATTTACCAGGCCAGTTAGAGGTGTGGATGCTGTCAAGTGTGGATTTCTTCATGAGATTCTGCAGGCTCCTAAGATTTCCTGAGCTTCCTCCAAACGGAAGGTGTCTCTGTGTGTGTGTGTGCAGGTGGTGTAACACTGGCCCAGTGCTGTTCAACAGAACTTACTGTGATGATGAAAACTGACTACATACACCATCCAGTGAGGTAGCTACTGGCTGCATGTGGCTCGTGAACACTTGAAATGTGGCTGGTGTGAATAAAGAATTAATTTTTAAATTAAATTATAATTTTTATAGCTACATATAAGAAGTACTGTATTGGACACTGTGGCTTTCACCAATTAGAAAACAAGTCTTGGCATATGACCTTCACATTACTCCTACTTAAGAAATAGCCTCTCAGGCTGAACATCAGTAGAGATGGACATGGAATACAACGCATCAGTGACTGGGATGGCGAGGGCATGTGCTGTTGGCGGAGTTATGCCTATCTCATTTTAGTGCCAATTGTGAAAAAAGTAGGAATAACTGTGGCGCCTGACCAGCCACAGGATGATTAGGTAGGAAAAAAGGTAACAAACACCATTCTGGAATGCACTAGTTCCCTTTTTTGAGGATAACTATTTGGTGATATGATCCAACAGATTGGAAATCTCAGAGATGAGAAAAAAACTGTGTGCAGATGCAAAGACCCCAAAATAAGCTTCAATCTGTTGAACCCAGAGTTCCTCTAGCTGCCTCCAGAACTCATGTCTGTATGTGCATGTGTACTATCTACTAGTAACCAAGAGCTGGTGCTCCGTGCAGCACACTTTGGGAAGGAATTCTCTATAAAATGGTTGGTTGCTGTTCCTGCTATAAATCCTATTTCCAATCATTCTGTTCATGGATTTTTCTGCTCCTTTCTTTTTTGCCTTCTGCCATCTCATGTAGCTGGGTCTATGTCAAGAGCATCTTAGGCAGGGGTGCCTGGGTGGCTCAGTGGGTTAAGCCTCTGCCTTCAGCTCAGATCACGGTCTCAGGGTCCTGAGATCGAGCTCTCTGCTCAGCAGGGACCCTGCTTTCCTCTCTCTCTCTGCCTACTTGTGCTCTCTCTCTCTTCAAATAAATAAATAAAATCTAAAAAAAAAAAAAAAAAAAGAGCAACCTAGGGCCTTTGCAAGAGGGATTGTGCCATAGGAATCAGAGTCATGGCTCATGCCAGTAACTTGTGCCTTCAGTAGCAGTTTGAGCCCCATCTAATGGATGCAGTCTCCACTTGGTGATGGTTGGCTGCTGGGCACACCCAGTTATATGGCTCAGTGGGTCAAATAGCACTTGGTTCATGCTGGGCATCTCAGGTAACCTTGTTGTCTTAACAGAGGCTGGTTTTTGAAGTTTGAGGATTTCTAATGATAATTCATTTCACATAAAAAACTAAATGAAAAAAGAGCAAGTGATGCTTTTTGAATGTACAGTGCCAAAGATGCCTGTGAAGTCAATTTCTCTAGTATGTAAGCATTTTACGATTCTGCAGCATATTTAACTAAATGGAGAGTAGTTTGCCATATCTAGCTTTTCTATTAATATCCACCATACCTTCCTATTAGTCTGTGCACTTAGTTTATCTTCATACATGCGGAGGGGTTTCTTTTTCACAGTTGCTCAGCTGAGTGAGAAAGGAGACTATAATTATAGAGAAATGTAACTTTTTTAGAGTCAAAATGTTCTGTACATAATTTTTTTTTGTTCAGAAAATAGATAACAGCTGCAAAGTAAGCCACATTTACTTTCACCTCTGCCAAATTATTTTTCAAGTTTCAAAGGCCATGCTGGCCTAAATAAATGCAAAAATGAACTTAATTTCTTATTAAAGTATTTTGGCTTATGTCTATGGTAAACATATACAATTTATTGAATTGGATAAATATTAGTATGAGTAAAACATGGTTTTTTAAAGCTAAGATTATAGCTGCATACTCACATATTTTTATATCTCATCATACTTCCAGGACTCCCAGAACAGATTGGGCAATTGTTTTTACTTATTTTTCACTTTTTTACTGAGCACCAGTATCTCAAACAAAGGACTTCCTTGGCAGAGCCAGCAGTAACAGAGTTCCAAATGTACTTATGTGCAGATTATCCAGTTGTCTTTATTCTTCCAATTTTATTTATTTTGTTTCTTGAATGTTAAGATGTTAACATAATAGGTCAAAATTCATGCTTACTTGTCATAAGAATCATAAAAGATTTTGGATCACCTTATTACTAGAGAGCTTGGTTTTGTTTACCACCAATGTTGAACTGGGACACATCATGTTGTTTAGAATATATCTTGAAAAGTTAATCTAAATATACCATATGTGTTGTATTTTATGGGAATTGGAATCATGTAAATTGAAAACCAAAATAGCATAAAATGGTAATAACATTTTTTAATGTGAAACAATGTGTATTATCTATGGCATATGAAAAACAAATAATATTTTCAAGGCTGGTCTGGCAAATGGCAATACTCTATGTAGATAACCCAAAAGACTCCACCAAAAGGTTGCTAGAACTGATACATGAATCCAGCAAAGTCAGGGGATATAAAAATCAGTGTACAGAAATCGGTTGCATTTCTATATACCAGTAATGAAGCGGCAGAAAGAGAACTCAAGGAATAGGTCCCATTTACAATTGTACCAAAAACCGTAAGACATCTAGGAATAAAACTAACCAAAGAGGTAAAACATCTGTATACTGAAAACTATAGAACACTTACGAAAGAAATAGAAGAAGGCACAAAGAAATGGAAAAACATTCCATGCTCATGGATTGGAAGAACAAGTATCATTAAAATGTTTATATTACCCAAAGCCATCCACACATTCAATGTGATCCTAAGGTTGCTGTGGCAAACTGTGCTTACACTGCTGCCATATGGTGGCGCCACTTGAGCTGATAGAAGTGTCCATCACTTCTGCAAACATCCTGGGAACCCAGCTATTATTGCTTAAGGGAATTGAGACTTTTTCTGGGGGAATGTGGTATAACTGCTACACTGTTATCTTATCATTCACTATTATTGTGATTTAAAATATTTTTAGATCACATAAAAAGACATCCACATGTTATTTAAGGGATGGTACATCTTTTAGTGCTGAAAAACAAGCTTTAAAATCAGTAATTTTGCAATGGAAGTTAAAGGTGATGAAATGTGACGAAGAATTTCTCATCATTGTCATTACGGGTTATACATATTTTTGGAGAACTCTGCAAAACGTCAGAGATAATATTGCAAAAATTAAAGTGAGACATTAAAGCAAAAAATGCATATTCATTTTAGGCAGGCATTTCCCATCACATACTCAACTTGGGAAAATGAGGCTTGAATTATCAAGGTTTTGAAATATGTTGTGTTCAGCAACTCGGTGCTTGTGCGAAATGCTATTTCTCTAATACCAGAAGAGCTTCCTATTTTTATTTAAGAGTAAGGAAGTTGTTTTAAAGGTGGAGATTGGAGGATAGGGGTGAGGAGGTAAAGACAATGGTTTGAGCAAACCAATTCTGATATATCCTCCTACCTTCACAACTGTCCGGTTTATTTTTCCATTTCTCATATTTACTGTGATTTAAAAAAATGACTTAGGAAATAGGTCCATGGACAAGAAGAGGAGAGAGCAACTGAAGATAGCAAGTAAGAAATCTACCAATCCTGAGTGGTGTTGCAATAGAGAGATAAATACAGAACAAAAAAGAAACAAGTAGATTTCTCTGCATTTTCTGTCATCTTTTTAACTTTTCATACTAAGTCTTATCTATTCCACTAACACACCTCTACTACCAGCTGGGTCCCCATAAAGCAAGATTTTAAATATCAAGTCCCCTAAATATGTTACTTTTGTGGTATTTCTTCATGGATATTTTAGTTATCAAAGATGGTAAGACTTTTCTCTCCATAATATATTATAGATCATGTTCTTTAGGGGCTGATACACAGTTCCTGTCTGACTACTATAGCACTTGCAAAATCTATGCATAAGGGCCATTCATAAATTTCAGGAGATGAGTAATAAACATAACAATATTATTTCCTGGATTAATAATATACCCTATGAATGATGAAGAATTGTTGAAATAAATTATGGCTTACATGTTGGATACTCTTGGAGAGTTGATTTAATCGGATTGTATGTAGCACCAGGGTTTCTTGGAAACATTGCCTATAAACATCTCTCATTATGTATTAGTACATTGCTTAGTTTGGATTTCCCCCAAGAGACAAACCTTTGGGAGAATCCAAGCTAATTAAGTGGGAAAGAGGAAAAGGGAAGGAAGAAAAGCAAAAAAAAAAAAAAAAAAAAAAAAGGACATATATTTGTGAGCACAATCATGTGGGGAGCACTTTAAGAAACTATATGAACACTTGTCCCTCTGAAGGGCAGGAATGTTGGGAGATTTATTCACCAGTTCTCATCCTCTGTTGTTTCAAGATGGCCCCATGGTCTTAATTCTTCATCCCTCCAGTTCCCCCATAGTTCCACAGGGTTGAAAACAACCTTAAGCATAGAAGAGAAATAGACCCTTAACATGGGAAGTTCGCTTGCCAGGTGCTTCCTACCTCAGTTTCAGGTGCAGTCAGATGGGCAGAGGGAAAACAGAGAGGCATCAACATCATTTGCTGTGGGCATAATGCCAATGTTGAGCGAATAAAAAATATTGAAACCTCCACGATAAGTGGAGTTTGCTCACATACACACTACCAGAAGTAGTCTCATCCATTTTGCTTCCATATATTTTCTTTTAGACTTGATTGCTCTCCTTGTCAGCTTTGCCTCAAGTGCATATAGTGATTTCCCAAGGCGTTTCTCCATATTTTTAAAGTGCTTTAGACTTAGAATTTCTCTTTAGGGAGTTTCCAAAATATATGCAGCATCAGGTCTTAAAAATATAAAAAAGGAAGAGTTATTACTACAATGACAATAGAGTGAATTTGTAAAGAATCTTGAAAAGGTAGGTGACAAAGTCAATTTTATGAAGCCAGCAATTCCTTTAGACATGCATGTAATATACAAAATGAAATCTTTCAGGATGTATTTATTTTTAACATTTGCATTAATAAAGTTTGACTTCATCTTTATTTAATATATTGTGTACCAATTTGGTGAATCAAAATGTGCATTGTTAAGGAAGGAGTAGAATATGGAAGTGAATGGAAAATTGGTATCTTTATTATCTTAATGCAATACCATCTTGATACAGCAAAGACTTCTGGAGTTTAATTTGTTTAACAGAAAGGTAACCTTTGTGGGATGGCTTGGCTACTAAATATTTGAAATTATTTATTATGGATAATACAAATCAAACTTCCACATTTTTGTTTTGTTTTTATGTTCCTTTCCATTGAAATGGAAAAAAGGTGTACTCTTGATTATCTTCTCTGGTATAAGGGAGATATACAAAAGATTTTAGTGGAGTTAGTTAGTGGAGTTAGTGGAGATAGTCAAAAGATTTCCTCTCACGTTTGTTACGTCTCTAAAGTAGGATGCTAAAAGAACTTATAACACACAGAGCCTAGACCTCTTTCTTCCCACAGTGCACATTTCTGAAGATGTTACTAGGTGGAACTCCCTGTTTTTTTTCACTACTATTCACATATATTACATAGAGTAATATGTATATGAATAGTAATATATGATGTATATAATTATGTACCAAATTCCAGATTAATTTCTGTACTCTGGTTTATGTCATGTTATCACCAAATTTAAGAAGATGAATAATACATCTACACTAAACTTAACCAAGGTCTACATGATCTATATGATTTTATCTATATGATTTTATCTTGCCCATCCAATATTAACCACCGCCGTCACCGAATATAAAATTCTGGCCATTGTCTTTTCAGACTTTTCACATAAAAGGCTTATGCCTACCTTTTGCTTTCTATCTCTGTGCTTCTAAAATCTAAAGGGAGGCACTGGGTGTTATACACAATCAATGAATCATTGAACACTACATCAGAAACTAATGATGTACTATATGCTGGCTAACTGAACATAACAATAAAAAACTAAACTCTAAAGGGAGAATTTTATTCTTTTCCCTTAAATGTCAACTTTTCATTGACTTCTGATAGTAGACCATGCAGATTTTTCTTCCTATATCTCCCTTCTTGTTTATTGTGAACTGTGTATATACTACAAGAAGTATCTTGTACTTTTCCTATTTGCTAATAGCTCAAATAAAAAAAATCAGAATAATTATCTCAAATTATAATGTGCATGACAGTTACTTGAGAAACTTGCTGAAAATGCAGATTTTGGAGTCCCTTCAGATAATTCTGATGAAGGTAATCATGGACCACTCCCTGAGAAATATTGTTTTAGTTTCTTCTACATGTAAAACTTTAATTTATTCATTCTTTACAGGCTATGTAAAATAATACATTATCTTCCTATTCTCCTTGAGTTGATTAGTTGATAAAGTCCTATCTTGACCACTGCTGGGCCAATATTTAAGCCTTGATACTTAGGTGATTTTAGAATGTCACAGACATTGATAAAGAGTGAAAACTGCTAGTTGCCAGATAAATTAGATGTCACTTTGGATTATAGGCAGCGATGCCATTTTAGAGTTAACTGTATCCACTGCCACATAGCTTTCAACAGACTTGGTGAAATGTTTCATATTTTCCTGTAATATGTTATCACCGTCTCTAGAGGGCAGTAATTTTCCAGTCCTAGATGGGAGTAAATGCTTCTGAGGCAAGATGGAGACCATCTTGTTGGCCCATGATTTTATTTCATAAAAATAGTCCTCCAGTGAGATAGCAATAAGTAGTTTTGAAGGAAAACAATAAAATTTAAGAGTCAGTCTTTAAAATTCAAAGAGCAGGAAGATAGAATAAAACCTTTTTATAAAATAAGGCTTATTTTCTACTTAATAGAGTCCAAGTAAACCTTGGACTCTAAGCAAGCAAGCGAGTAAGTCTATCTACCAGCTTCTTCTTGTCTGTTTGTTTCTGATCTCTATTACAAAAACTTGGTTAAAATATACTACAGTATATTTCTTTAATATAGCTATTTCGGATGATCTGTTCTTCAGGTTTATCTATACACTTCATGTCAGGAAGTCATGAGAGGTATACAACTATCCTATAGTCTTTTTTCTTCCATTTGATTCAGATTTTATAACTTAAGGTTTTCATGCTGAAATTTAAAAAAAAATTGATATAAGATTTTCCATTTTCCTCTGTTCTTTGCTAGTAAAAAGTCTCATTGTTTAATGACTTATTTACTTTTTTCCATTTTTTTTTTCTAAAGTTATGTGTTCTACAGGTTACATTGTTATTCCTAACTAAGGCATTTAAATTTTAACTTCTAAAGATATATCATTTCTACCCAAATGAAAGAAAGGAATCAGTGATCCCACTTCAAGATGGAATTTATTTAAGGAAAGCCAAACATTACTGTTAAAATCATTTAAAATATGAGGAGGGGCACTTGGGTGGGTCAGTCATTAGGCCTCTGTCTTCAGCTCACGTCATGATCCCAGGGTTCTGGGATCCAGCTCCGCATCGTGCTCTTTATTTGGTGGGAAGTTTGCTTCTCCCTCTTCTACTCCCCCTGCTTGTGTTCCCTCTCTAGCTGTGTTTCTCTCTGTCAAAAAAACAAATAAATAAATAAAATCTTAAAAAATATATAAAATATGAGTAAACCTGCTACACATATAATTTTGGAGCGAGGAAAGGGAAATAAGGATTTAGGATGTTTGTTTTAGGTATTGAAAGCATACGGGGGACAAATAGGTTAGGTTCTAAGCTTTGTGAATATTGGGTTATGCTGAATAGGACAGTCTGATAATAAACAGTAATTGAGTCATTTATTCATGATATACAAACAGTATGGGGGTAGAAGAAAAGGAATGGATGAGAATGTAATTCTTAGTGTCAGAATACACAAAAGGAAAATTAACAGTAAGATTTGTATAAAGAAAGGCTAACTCTATACCAGCCCCTCCAGAGAAAGAGAAGTCAAGATGAGAAATGGAACAAGATCAAAAAGGAATTAAAAACATAAGCTTATTTAGCAAGTATACCAAAGATCAAAGGAATATCAATTTAGAAATTTGTCAAGATTATCTAAGCAGATGTCATTTAATCAGTATGAAATTGTATAAAATTCTAAATGGCATTATTGTTAACATGTATAGATAGTTGGAATGATTATAGTACCTTTAGCACATTGTTATTACATATTGTATGCTTTTGTTAAAAGTTAAAGATAATGCTTAATTTCTCTCATTATAGGTTTATATCAGTTCAGTTCTACAAAAGATGACAGAATTACTTTTGGGTTCCAGGTACTGCAATGGCATTAGAAATACAAAACACTGTTGAGAAAAACTAAGGAAGACCTGAATAAATGGAGAGAGATACTATGTTCATGGGTCGGAGAGATTCAATATTTTTAAGATGTCACTCCACCGTTCTCACACAATGATCTACAGGTTCAAGGCAATTTCAATCAAATCCTAGCAGACATTTTTGTAGAAATTGATAAGCTAATTCTGAAATTTGTATTGAAATGCAAAAGGCTAGAATGAGTCAAACCATGTTGAAAATAATAATAAAGTTGGAAGACATACATTATGGGACTTCAGGACTTGTTATAAATCTATAGTAATCAAGACACTATACTAATGGTGTAAAAATAGATGTATTATAGAACATAATAAAGAGTTCAGAAATAGACTCACATATATATAGTTGAGTTTTGATAAAGGTACCATGGCAATTTTGCTGTAAAAAATAGTTTTTTAAATATATACTTTTGAAACAATTAAATATCCACATGCAAATGAATGAAATTTTATCTGTATGTTGTACAAGATACAAAACTCCAAATGAGTTATAGATTTAAATATAAAGCCTATACCTATAAAATTTCTAGGAGAAAATTTTGTGATCTTGGATTTAGTGGCTATGACATCAAAGATGGTAACCAAATATTTCTTAGATACAACAAAAGTATCATCCATAAAAAAAAAAACCAAATTAATAAATTGGATGTAATCAAAAGTAGGTTTTTCTGCTCTCCAAAATACACCATTAATAGCAGGAAAATAAGCCATAGACTGGGAAAGATATTTGCAATACACATATCTAATAAAGTACTTCTACCCAGAATATTAAAATATGTTCAACACAATAATAAGAAAACAAGCACTCCAAAAGAAATAGTCAAAAAGTTTAATAGACTTCATTAAAGATTTATGGATGGCAAATAAGCAAATGAAAAGATGCTCATTATCATGTAAATTAAACCTCATTGAGATAACAATTCTATAGTCACTAGGATTGCTATAATTAAAGACTCTCCTTACCATCTGTTGGCAAGAGTGGAACAATTAGGACTTTCATAAACTCCTGGTGGGGATGGAAAATGGTACAACCATATAGGAGAATAGTTAGGCAATTTTTTTTTTTAATTTTTGTTTATTTATTTGACAGACAGAGATCACAAGTAGGCAGAGAGGCAGGCAGAGAGAGAGAGGAGGAAGCAGGCTCCCCGCTGAGCAGGGAGCCCGATGCGGGGCTCGATCCCAGGACCCTGGGATCATGACCTGAGCCGAAGGCAGAGGCTTTAACCCACTGAGCCACCCAGGGGCCCCATAGTTAGGCAATTTTTAAAAAAGTTAAACATACCCTTACCTTATAATCTGGCCATTCCACCTCTGGGTATTTATGTGAGAGTGATGAAAGCTTATGTTCTTATAAATACTTGAACACAAACAGTCATAGCAGCTTTATTTGTAACAGCCAAAAACTGCAAGCAGCTCAAATGTTCATCGACTGGTGAATGGATAAACCAGTTGTTGTATATCTGCACAATAGAATACTACTCAGCAATAATACTGGTTCACACAACAAATGGATGAATCTGGAGGTTATTATTATTTTTTTAGGATTCTATGTATTTACTTGACAGAAAGACACAGCGAGAGAGGGAACACAAGCAGGGAAAATGAGAGAGGGAGAAGCAGGCTCCCCGTTGAGCAGGGAGCCCAAAGTGGGGTTTGATTCTAGGACTCTGGGATCATGACCCTAGCTCAAGGCAGATGCTTAATTACTGAGCCACCTAGGCCCACCTCTGGAGGTCATTATTATAAGTAAAAGAATCCAGACAAAAAGATATCATATTTCATGAGTCTATTTATATAAAATTTTAGTAAATACAAACTAACCTGTGACAGAAAATGGATCACTAGTTGTCTGAGGATAGAGGAAAAGCCACTGGAGTGGAACAAGAGAGTAGGATTACCAATGGGGCACTGGGAATATTTTGGGAGTGACATATTCTTTATAGTGGTGATGTTAAGACATATGAACTGTGCACTTTAAACACTTTAATAAAGCTGATCTAAAGCAAAGAAAGAATATTAGAATTATCTTTGATGTAAATAAATATTTTGTTTCTCAGATTATAAATGGGTAAATTATAATCCTATATTTTACTTAATAAAAAACCTGTTAAAGGAAACTCCTCATCCCTTTTATATAATGTTGACATAGTCACCAAATTGGGTGTGTAAGAAAATATCTAGTTCTAGTTTTAAAACTCTTTACCCAGATATATGTTTTCACAAGGAAAAAAAATCTTCCCTTTGGTTTTTTGGAGAAAAACAAATTCTGGAGGGGAAAGGAGCCTGGGTAGTGCTCTTATTCTGCGTGCTCACCAAAGCTGGGCAAATCTGGCAGAAACAATTTAAAGATGTTTTTGGTTATGACAATCAGAACTCAGTCAATATGTCGTTCTGACTCTTTCTGAGTCTTTGAGAAACTTAAAGAAATATAGACTGTTTTGTGGGAAGACTCTAAATTACTTTGTCTCATGAGAGTCTTATGTCATGGGAACATGGCCAAGTCCTAGTCCAATACTGACTCAGAGAGAGAGAGGCTTTCTCAAACATCTTAAAACCTTCAAAAATAAAATTAAAAAAAGTCTTCCTCCCCACATCACACACCCAAACACAGACATCTGTAGGAGTGGGGTGGGGACTACTTCTTAAAAGAGAACAGCAAAGCTAAGTCATAGTACCACAATCAAGTTTGCTGCAGGCAGAACCTGTTATTATCCAATTTTAACATAATGGAACAAGAGATTCTATAGACAAAAGACATGGGGTGCCAATAATGACACTCTAAAATAATTAGTGTGAAAAATTGAAGAAACAAAGGAAATTAAATGCAAAGATGTTTGGCATTCTAGCCAAGGGGAAAAGGAAAAAGGCTTCACGAGTCTTAAGCTTACAGATGGCTAACATCCCTAAGTGTTAGCAGAATCCTAAATGAATACAAATATAGCATCTCTCTATATTTAAACTAATCTGTTGTGGAAAATTTAAGCTGGTTTATCTGTTATATTACACTCACCATGAATTCTTTTCCTTACTTTAATGCTCTATGAAATATGTTTGGATTGGCAGATTGCTGTTGTCATACATTGGGATGATTCGAACCATTCCTTAGCCTTCTGACAAGTTATGGTCTAGCGTGAGATACATGAGAGTATGCACAGAATAACAGAGAAGAGGCAAAGGATAACGACACAGAAAAGAGAGAAACTAATAACACGGAAGTAATGACTCTGTAATGTGTCAGAACAGCATTGGTCTGTGTGATAGGCTGACTAAGCAGGTGTTGAAAGCTTTTGTGAAAGGTCTTCAAAAAATAATCTGATAATTTAGAAAGAAGCTATGTGAATTTCCCCATGAATAATCTGGTAATCTAGAAAGAATCTGTATGAATTTCCCCATACATGTATGTTTCATTTCATTTTTGAAATATTTTTTGCTTGATGTTATTTTTATTTTGAACTGCATGTGGCTAGAGGTTGTCCTTCAAATGTTTGTATTCTCTGAAGTTTTTAAATTTTCTTGTTAGAAGCTTATCCTTGCAGGAGCTAATGGAATAGGAAAAGAGAAAAAAATTGATTGAACCTAAAGTAATAAAGTTGTTTTACAGAAACAATAGAAGAGTGTGGGCAAGAAAAATTTATATGGTTGATAGAACCTAAAGCAATAAAGTTGATGGTGGTAGAAGTCACTGGGGATTTTTGGCTCTGTAGTAGCTAATGATCTCAGTATTTCCAGCACCATAAAGATCTTGTGCTTGATTTAAATTTAATTAATTGAACATTTGATTTATATTTTTATCAAATGGTCTATTTTCTTTTAAAAAAGAATATGTATAATAAGCACAAAGAGAATGGAGTGAAAAGTCATTATTCCACTATTTCTAGACTGTCTGTTCCCTGCTCCTCAAACACTAGAAGCTCTTTCTCTGTGTAGCCTGGAAAATTTTACCTTTTAATGCTCGAATCTAAATATTTTGACTATTAGCAGATTTTTCCCTGATTGTTTTCACAAAGAGTGTAAATCAAATCATTGGTCATGGCGACCCTGCTTATGTGACATTTATGCACATTTTATTTTCTGTTTCATAGCAACAGGTGATGGAGGCAATAAAAATTAAGTTGGGTAAAATGTTTTATGTTGAATAACAATCCATTTTTATGTGGACTATATCCTGTCATGGATGTAAGCATTTTAGAATGACGTCTGTTTTTCTTTTCTTTTTTTTTTTTCCCTTGAAACAAATTGAGAAAAAGTATTTTACAACGTCTTTGTCTAGCTTGGAGAATTGCATTTTTGCAGTTGTCTTTTCATTAGTAGCATGCATATGAAGTGAATACTATTTGTGTACACACATATTTTTAATAGATCCATTTGTGCCATATGACTTTCCTGTAAATCATGACATTTTTAAGAAGAATTAAAACCTGAAGAATGTGTAAATCCACTGAAGTTTTTATGCTCAATTAAACCAAACAATTACCAAGTTACCAATCCTCAGACTTCTTCCTTGGCTCCAGATACCATCCATACCCCGACGACTCTGACCTGTACCTTTGTACTCAGACTTCCAGGAATCTCTTACATACAACTATCTACACAACATCTCTAGTTAGAAATGTAAGGAGCACTTAAAAACTTACATGCCCAAAAATGACTCTTAACTTTCCCCTTAAAGTTTCCCCCATTTCTATTTATGGCAACTTGTCTATCCAGATTCTTAAACCACAAACTTTAGAATCAACCTGGACTCTTTTTTCTTTTTCCTTATATCAAGAAGTCAACCCAGACACGAAACTGAGCTTTCAAGACATATCTTGAGTCTGCCCACTTTTCACCACTTCTAGGGCAGTGTTCTAACTGCTCCCCCTAACCCCCCAACCTTGCCCCATCTTCCATTTGGATTCTTCTTCTTCTTCTTCTTCTTCTTTTTTTTTTTTTTTTAAAGATTTTATTTATTTATTTGACA